>NC_052151.1:222962009-223116792 GCF_902713615.1 Scyliorhinus canicula
CAATGGGGAAAATGGACAACAGGAGCCGTGACTGCGCATGCGCCACATCCAGCACTCCCCAGCATAACCTGCATGGAGGTCATCTTGCGTTGCCATGGGAGACACCCAGCGGCTATCTTGCGTTGCCAGGGGAGACGCCCACCGCCATCTTGCGTTGCCAGGGGAGACAAAGTAAGTTAGTGGGTGGCCCGTGCTCTGCCTGCTGGGACAGAGTCCCTCCGCACAAGCGCAAGAGCAGCCCTCTCTGAAATATTCTCTTTTTATGGTATTATTACTCTTCACCTCCACCCACTCTCCTCGTCCATTCACTCTCTCGCTTCCTCGCCGTTCTGAAGCGCCGAGTCTCCTTTTTCCATCATTTTGCGATTGATGTTTTGTTCAATTGGCCCTGCGCTCTCCACGTCACGGAAAAATGGCGGCCGGCGTGAGTGTGTGTGGTATGTGGCCCTCAGTCTGTCTGCCTCTCTCTGTGTCTGTCTCTATCTGTGTCACTGTGGGTGTCAGTCTCTATGTCTGGGTCTCTGTCTGTATCTCCACCTGTGCCACTGTCTGTGTCACTGTCTGTCACTGTCTGTGTCACTGTCTGTCACACTGTCTGTGTCACTCTCTGTGTCACTGTCTGTGTCACTGTCCGTGTCGCTGTCCGTGTCACTGTCCATGTCTCCGTCTGTGTCTCTATCTGTGTCTGTCCACTCTCTGTGTCTCTGTCTGTGTTCTCCCTGTGTTTCTGTCCTGTGTCCGTGTCTTTGTCTGTATCTCTGCCTCTGTCTCTGTCTGTGTCTCTACCTGTGTCTTCTCACTGTCTGTGTCTATGTCACTGTCTGTTACTTTCTTTGTCACTGTCTGCGTTTCTGTTTGTGTCTCTGTCTGTGCGTCTGCCTGTGTCACTGCCGGTGTCACTGTTTGTGTCATTGTTTGTATCTCTGTCTGTGTCCTTCTCACTGTCTCTGTCGATGTCGCTTTCTATGTCTCTTCCTGTGTGCCTGTCTGTGTCTCTCTCTGTGTCCCTGCCCGTGTCTCTGCCCGTGTCTCTGCCCATGTCTCTGCCCGTGTCACTGTATGTGTCTCTGTCTGTCTCTCTTTCTGTGTCCCTGTCTCTGCCTTTGTCTCTGTCTGTGTCCGTGTCCGTGTCCATGTCTGTGTTTCTGTCTCTCTGTGTCTCTCTCTCTGTGTCTTTCTGTGTGTCTCTGCCTGTGTCCCTGTATCTGTTGCACAGACTGTGTGACAGTGGGAGGCACACGCACCCAGCTGATCTGACACGGGGCAGCACAGCCAGCTGCTTATCGGCCTTTGGGGAAGGCAAATACCCAGCTGATCAGCCGTGGGGACGGCACACATACCCAGCTGATAAGAAATGGGGATATGCGTACACCATCAGCTGGCCGGCCATGTGGAGACTCACAAAAACTCAGCTGAATTTCAAATCACACACACCCAGGTGCTCGGCCATGGGTGAAGGCACACACACCCAGTGATTGGCAATGCGCACACAGACATCCAGTGATCGACAATGTGCACACACAGAAACACCCAGCTGTTCGGCCATGGGTGAAGGCACACATCCAGTGATCGGCAATGGACACACACACACGCACAGTGATCGGCAATGGACACACATACACACATACACACACAGTGATCGGCAATGGACACACACACACACACACATACACACACAGTGATCGGCAATGGGCACACACACACACGCCCAGTGATTGACAATGGACGCACACACCCAGTGATTGACAATGGGCACACACACAAACCCAGTGATTGACAATCAACACACACACACCCAGTGATTGACAATGGACACAGACCCAGTGATTGACAATGGGCACACACACACACACAGTAATTGACAATGGGCACACACACATAGTGATCGGCAATGGACACACACAACCATAGAACATAGAACATAGAACATAGAACGATACAGCGCAGTACAGGCCCTTAGGCCCTCGATGTTGCACCGACATGGAAAAAATCTAAAGGCCATCTAACCTACACTATGCCATTATCATCCATATGCTTATCCAATAAATTTTTTAATGCCCTCAATGTTGGCGAGTTCACTACTGTTGCAGGTAGGGCATTCCACGGCCTCACCACTCTTTGCGTAAAAAACCTACCTCTGACCTCTGACCGGCAATGGCCACACACACACATCCAGTGATCGGCAATGGACACACACACACACACAGTGATCGACAATGGACACACACACACAGTGATCGGCAATGGACACACACACACAGTGATCGGCAATGGACACACACACACACACACCCACAGTGATCGGCGATGGACACACACACACACAGTGATCGGCAATGGGCACACACACACACAGTGATCGGCAATGGACACACACATACACAGTGATCGGCAATGGACACACACACACACAGTGATCGGTAATGGACACACACAAACACAGTGATCGGCAATGGACACACACATACACAGTGATCGGCAATGGACACACACACACACAGTGATCGGCAATGGACACAAACAGTGATCGGCAATGGACACACACACAGTGATCGGCAATGGACACACACACAGTGATCGGCAATGGACACACACAAACACAGTGATCGGCAATGGACACACACATACACAGTGATCGGCAATGGCCACACACAGTGACCGGCAATGGACACACAGACACACACAGTGATCGGCAATGGACACACACACACACAGTGATCGGCAATGGACACACAGACACACACAGTGATCGGCAATGGACACACACACAGTGATCGGCAATGGACACACACACACACAGTGATCGGCAATGGACACACACACACACACACAGTGATCGGCAATGGACACACACACAGTGATCGGCAATGGACACACACACACACAGTGATCGGCAATGGACACACACACACAGTGATCGGCAATGGACACACACAGTGATCGGCAATGGACACACACACACACACAGTGATCGGCGATGGACACACACACACACAGTGATCGGCAGTGGAAACACACACACACACAGTGATCGGCAATGAACACACACACACACACAGTGATCGGCAATGGACACACACACACACACACACAGTGATCGGCAATGGACGCACACACACACACACACAGTGAACGGCAATGGACACACACACACAGTGAACGGCAATGGACATACACACACAGTGATTGGCAATGGACACACACACACACACACACACACAGTGATTGGCAATGGACACACACACACACACACACACACAGTGAACGGCAATGGACACACACACAGTGAACGGCAATGGACACACACACAGTGAACGGCAATGGACACACACACATTCGGGGCAGCAAATTCCGTAAAGTAAGAGGGGATGGAGGCTAGGGCAATTGCATGCCCCTCCTTTAGGATGTGTGTGGTGAGGGATACAACTGGTGTCCCCGCTGACTATACCTGTGGGAAGTGCACACAACTCCAGCTCCTCAGAGACCATGTTAAAGAACTGGAGCTGGATGAATTCCGGGAGGCAGAGGGGGTTATCGAGAAGAGTCACAGGGAGGTTGCCACACACATTGTACTGGACAACAGTAGCTGGGTTACAGTCAGGGGAAAGAAAACTGACAGGCAGACAGTGCAGGGATCCCACGTGACCGTTCCCCCTCAAAACAAGTGTACCGTTTTGGATGCTGTTGGGGGATGACCTACGGGGGAAGGCCCCAGCGGCCAGGTCTCTGACACTGAGTCTGGCTTTGGGGCTCAGGAGGGAAGGGGGTGGGGGAGCCTAGAAACACAATAGTGCTAGGAGATTCAATGGTTAGGGGAATAGATAGGAGATTCTGATCGGCAATGGCCACACACACACACGGCCAGTGATTGGGAATGGCCACACACACACACAGTGATCGGCAATGGACACCCACACAGTGATTGGCAATGAACACAGACACACACACAGTGATAGGCAATCGACACACACACAGTGATTGGCAATGGAAACACACACACACACACACACACACAGTGATCGGCAATGGACACACACACCCAGTGATTGGCAATGGACACACACACACACAGTGATCGGCGATGGACACACACACACACACACACACACACACAGTGATCGGAAATGGACAAACACACACATACACACACTGTGATCGGCAATGGACACACACACCCAGTGATTGGCAATGGACACACACACACACAGTGATCGGCGATGGACACACACACACACACACACACACAGTGATCGGAAATGGACACACACACACATACACACACAGTGATCGGCAATGGACACACACACCCAGTGATTAGCAATGGACACACACACACACCCAGTGATCGGCAATGGACACACACACACAGTGATTGGCAATGGACACACACACACCCAGTGATCGGCAATGGACACACACACACCCAGTGATCGGCAATGGACACACACACCCAGTGATCGGCAATGGACACACACACACAGTGATTGGCAATGGACACACACACGCACACAGTGATCGGCAATGGACACACACACACAGATTGGCAATTGACACACACAGTGATCGGCAATTGACACACACACGCACACAGTGATCGGAAATTGACAATCACACACAAACACACACACACAGTGATTGGCAATGGACACACACACACACACCCAGTGATTGGCAATGGATACACACACCCAGTGATTGACAATGGACACACACACACACAGTAATTGGCAATGGACACACACACACACACAGTGATCGGCAATGGACACACACACGCACACAGTGATCGGCAATGGACACACACACAGACACACACCCAGTGATTGGCAATGGACACACACACAGACACACACACAGTGATCGGCAATGGACACACACACAGTGATCGGCAATGGACACACACACAGAGATTGGCAATGGACACACACAGTGATCGGCAATGGACACACACACACCCAGTGATCGGCAATGGGCACACACACACCCAGTGATCGGCAATGGACACACAGACACACGCAGTGATCGGCAATGGACGCCCACACACACGCAGTGATCGGCAATGGACACACACACACACGCAGTGATCGGCAATGGACACACACACACACGCAGTGATCGGCAATGGACACACACACACACACAGTGATCGGCAATGGACACACAGACACAGTGATCGGCAATGGACACACACACACAGTAATTGGCAATAGTCACGCACACATTCGGGGCAGCAAATTCTATAAATTAAGAGGGGATGGAGGGTCGGGCAGTTGCATGCTCCTCCTGTAGGATGTGTGTGGTGAGGGATACCACTGGTGTCCCCGCTGACTATACCTGCGGGAAGTGCACACAACTTCAGCTCCTCAGAGACCGTGTTAAGGAACTGGAGCTGGATGAACTTCGGATCATCCGGGAGGCAGAGGGGTTATCGAGAAGAGTTGCAGGGAGGTTGCCTCACCCATTGTACTGGACAACATTAGCTGAGTTACAGTCAGGGGAAAGAAAACTAACAGGCAGACAGTGCAGGGATCCCACGTGGCCGTTCCCCCTCAAAACAAGTATACCGTTTTGGATGCTGTTAGGGGGATGACCTTCCTGGGGATGGCCCCAGCGGCCAGGTCTCTGGCACTGAGTCTGGTTCTGGGGCTCAGGAGGGAAGGCGGGAGCATAGAAAAGCAATAGTAATAGGAGATTCAATGGTTAGGGGAATAGATAGGAGATTCTGTGTTCGCGAGTGAGACTCCCTAAAGTTATGTTGCCACCCGGGTGCCAGGGCCAGGGATGTCTCGGATCGTGTCTTCAGGATCCTGAAGGGGGAGGGGGAGCCGCCAGAAGTCGTGGTGCACATTGGTACCAACGACGTAGGTAGGGAAAATGGTGTGGAGGTAATAAACAAGTTTAGGGAGTTAGGCTGGAAGTTAAAGGCCAGGACAGACAGAGTTGTCATCTCTGGTTTGTTGCCGGTGCCACGTGATAGCGAAGCCAGGAATAGGGAGAAAGTGCAGTTGAAGAAGTGGCTGCAGGAATGGTGTAGGAGGGAGGGCTTCAGGTATTTGGATAATTGGAGCGAATTCTGGGGAAGGTGGGGCCTGTATAAGCAGGACAGGTTGCATCTGAACTAGAGGGGCACCAATATCCTGGGGGGGGGGAGGTTTTCAAGTGCTCTTCGGGAGGGTTTAAACTAATTTGGCGGGGGAACGGGGAACCGGATTTGTAGTCCAGCAACTAAGGAAGCCGATATTCAGGACGCCAAAGCACGTAGTGATGCAGTGGGGAAGGTAACAATGACAAAGGAGAGTACATGCAGGCAAGGATGGATTGAAGTGTGTATACTTTAATGCAAGAAGCATCAGGAATACGGTGGGTGAATGTTAGGCATGGATTGGTACTTGGGACTACGATGTGGTGGCCATCGCGGAAACTTGGATAGAAGAGGGGCAGAAATGGTTGTTGGAGTTCCCTGGATATAGATGTTTTAACAAGATTAGGGAGGATGGTAATAGAGGTGGGGGGGGGGTGGTTGCATTGTTAATTAGAGATAGTACAACAGCTGCAGAAAGGCAGATCGAGGAAGATCTGTCTACTGAGGTAGTATGGGTTGAAGTCAGAAATAGGAAAGGAGCAGTCACCTTGTTGGACGTTTTCTATAGACCCCCCAAGAGCAGCAGAGATGTGGAGGAACAGATTGGGAAACATATTTTGGAAAGGTGCAGAAGTCACAGGGTAGTAGTCATGGGTGACTACAACTTCCCAAACATTGAGTGGAAACTCTTTAGATCAATAGTTTGGATGGGGTAATGTTTGTGCAGTGTGTCCAGGAAGCTTTTCTAACACAGCATATAGATTGTCCGACCAGAGGCGAGGCCATATTGGATTTGGTACTTGGTAATGAACCATGGCAGGTGATAGATTTGTTAGTGCGGGAGAATTTTCGAGGTAGTGACCACAATTCTGTGACTTTCACTTTAGCAATGGAGAGGGATAGGTGCGTGCAACAGGGCAAGGTTTACAATTGGGGGAAGGGTAAATACAATGCTGTCAGACAAGAATTGAAGTGCAGAAGTTGGGAACATACGCTGTCAGGGAAGGACACAAGTGAAATGTGGAACTTTTTCAAGGAACAGGTACTGTATATTTTTGATATGTCTGTCCCTGTCAGGCAGGGAAGAGCTGGTCGAGTGAGGGAACCACTTGTTAAGAGGAAGAAGGAGACTTATGTAAGGTTGAGGAAACAAGGTTGAGACAGAGCACTGGAGGGATACAAGATAGCCAGGAGGGAACTGAGGAAAGGGATTAGGAGAGCTAAGGGAGGGCATGAAAAATCTTTGGCGGGTAGGATCAAGGAAAACCCCAAGGCCTTTTACACATATGTGAGAAATATGAGAATGTCTAGAGCGAGGGTAGGTCCGATCAAGGACAGTAGCGGGAGATTGTGTATTGAGTCTGAAGAGATAGGAGAGGTCTTGAACAAGTATTTTTCTTCAGTATTTACAAACGAGAGGGGCCATATTGTTGGAGAGGACAGTGTGAAACAGACTGATAAGCTGATAATGTGGAGGAGCAGAGAGATCTTGGTGTCTATGTTCATAGATCTTTGAAAGTTGCCACTCAGGTGGATAGAGCTGTGAAGAAGGCCTATGGTGTGCTAGCGTTCATTAGCAGAGGGATTGAGTTTAAGAGCCGCGAGGTGATGATGCAGCTGTACAAAACCTTGGTCAGGCCACATTTGGAGTACTGTGTGCAGTTCTGGTCGCCTCGTTTTAGGAAGGATGTGGAAGCTTTGGAAAAATTGCAAAGGAGATTTACCAGGATGTTGCCTGGAATGAAGAGTAGGTCTTACGAGGAAAGGTTGAGGGTACTAGGCCTTTTCTCATTCGGATGAAGAAGGATGAGGGGCGACTTGATAGAGGTTGATAAGATGATCAGGGGAATAGGTAGAGTAGACAGTCAGAGACTTTTTCCCAGGGTGGAACAAACCATTACAAGGTGACATAAATTGAAAGTAAATGGTGGGAGATATAGAGGGGATGTCAGAGGTAGGTTCTTTACCCAGAGAGTAGGGGGGGGGGGCATGGAATGCACTGACTGTGGTAGTAGTTGAGTCGGAAACGTTAGGGACCTTCAAGCGGATATTGGATAGCTACATGGATTAGGGTAGAATAATGGAGTGTAGATTAATTTCTTCTTAAGGGCAGCACGGTTTCATTGTGGATAGCACAATTGCTTCACAGCTCCAGGGTCCCAGGTTCGATTTCGACTTGGGTCACTGTCTGTGTGGAGTCTGCACATCCTCCCCGTGTGTGCGTGGGTTTCCTCCGGGTACTCCGGTTTCCTCCCACAGTGCAACGATGTGCAGGTAGGGTGGATTGGCCATGATAAATTGCCCATAGTGTCCAAAATTCTACGATTAACATAGGACAAGAGTTCGGCACAGCATCGTGGGCCGGCGGGCCTGTTTTGTGCTGTATTTCTCGATCTGTTACACACACCAAGTTATTGGCAATGGACACACGCACACACACACAGTGATCGGCAATGGACACACACACCCAGTGATTGGCAATGGACACACACACACACACACACAGTGATTGGCAATGGACACACACACACACACACACAGTGATTGGCAATGGACACACACACACACACACACAGTGATTGGCAATGGACACACACACACACACACACAGTGATCGGCAATGGACACACACACACACACACAGTGATCGGCAATGGCCACACACACAGTGATCGGCAACGGACACACACACAGTGATCGGCAATGGACACACACACACACACACAGTGATCGGCAATGGCCACACACACAGTGATCGGCAACGGACACACACACAGTGATCGGCAACGGACACACACACAGTGATCGGCAATGGACACACACACTTAGTGATTGGCAATGGTCACACACACAGTGATCAGCAATGGACACACACACCCAGTGATCGGCAATGGTCACACGCACACACAGTGATCGGCAATGGACACACACACCCAGTGATCGGCAATGGACACACACACTCAGTGATTGGCAATGGTCACACACACAGTGATCAGCAATGGACACACACACCCAGTGATCGGCAATGGACACACACCCAGTGATTGGCAATGGACACACACACACACACACACACAGTGATTGGCAATGGACACACATACACCCAGTGATCGGCAATGGACACACACCCAGTGATTGGCAATGGACACACACACACACACACACACAGTGATTGGCAATGGACACACATACACCCAGTGATTGGCAATGGACACACACACACTCCCAGTGATTGGAAATGGACACACACACACCCAGTGATCGGCAATGAACACACACACACACACACACACACACAGTGATCGGCAATGAACACACACACACACAATGATTGGCAATGGACACACACACACACCCAGTGATCGGCAGTGGACACACACACACACACACAGTGATCGGCAATGGCCACACACACACACCCAGTGATCGGCAGTGGACACACACACACACACACAGTGATAGCCAATGGACACACACACAGTGATTGGCAATGGACACACACACACAGTGATCGGCAATGGCCACACACACACACAGTGATCTGCAGTGGACACACACACACACACACCCAGTGATCGGCAATGGCCACACACACACACACACACACCCCCAGTGATCGGCAATGGCCACACACACACACACACACACACACAGTGATCGGCAATGGACACACACACAGTGATCGGCAATGTACACACACACACACAGTGGCCGGCAATGGACACACACACAGAGTGATCGGCAATGGACACACACACACACAGTGATCGACGATGGACACACACACACACATACCGAGCTGATCGGCAATGGACTCACTCGCACAGCCTATCTGCCAAAGGGTACTCACATATATCCAGAGAATCTGCCACTGGGGGTAGTCACAGAGACCCAGCTGCACAGGAATGAGGAAAGACCGACGCAGGCAGCTGCACGGCCATGGGGGACTCACAAACCCAGTTGATCGGCCATGGGGGTAGCCAGACATCCATCATACCCGCACACCCTCACGTCCTCAACCCTCACACCCTCACGCACTCACACCCTCACGCAAACAGTCTCGCACACTCACCCTCACACCCTCGCACACTCACATCTTCACACACGCACATCCTCACACACTCACACCATGACACCATCACACCCTCACACTACACACCCTCACACACTCACACGATAACATAATCACACAATCACACTGTCACAACCTCACACTATCAAACCCTCACACCCTCACACAATCACACTATCACATCCTCACACCCTAACATACTCACACCGACACCATCACACCCTCACACTGTCACACCCTCACACTATCACACACTCACATCCTCACACTCACACCATCACATCCTCACACCATCACATCCTCACACACTCACACCTCGCACTCACACTCACACTCTCACACCCTTACACCATCAAAGTTTCACATCCTCACCCTCACACCATCACATGATCACAAAGTCACACCGTCACGCCATCAAACCCTCATACCATCACACCCTCACACCCATATATAGAACATAGAACATAGAACGATACAGCGCAGTACAGGCCCTTCGGCCCACGATGTTGCACCGACATGCGAAGTCAAAAACTAAAGGCCATCTAACCAACACTGCCATTATCATCCATATGCTTATCCAATAAACTTTTAAATGCCCTCAATGTTGGCGAGATCACTACTGTTGCAGGTAGGGCATTCCACGGCCTCACCACTCTTTGCGTAAAAAACCTACCTCTGACATCTGTCGTATATCTATTACCCCTCAATTTATGGCTATGTCCCCTCGTGTCACCTCCATCCGCGGGAAAAAGCTCTCACTGTCCACCCTATCTAACCCTCTGATCATTTTGTATGCCTCTATTAAGTCATCTCTTAGCCTTCTTCTCTCTAACGAAAACAACCTCAAGTCCATCAGCTTTCCTCATAAGATTTTCCCTCCATACCAGGCAACATCCTGGTAAATCTCCTCTGCACCCGTTCCAAAGCTTCCACGTCCTTCCTATAATGAGGCGACCAGAACTGTCCGCAATACTCCAAATGCGGCCGTACTAGAGTTTTGTACAGCTGCAACATGACCTCATGGCTCCGGAAGTCAATCCCTCTACCAATAAAGGCCAACACACCATAGGCCTTCTTCACAACCCTATCAACTTGGGTGGCAACTTTCAGGGATCTATGTACATGGACACCGAGATCCCTCTGCTCATCTACACTGCCAAGAATTTTACCATTAGCCAAATATTCCGCATTCCTGTTTTTCTATCCAAAGTGAATCACCTCACACTTATCTACATTGAACTCCATTTGCCACCTCTCAGCGCAGCTCTGCAGCTTATCTATGTCCCTCTGTAACCTGCAACATCCTTCCACACTGTCTACAACTCCACCGGCTTTTGTGTCGTCTGCAAATTTACTCACCCAACCTTCTGTGCCCTCCTCTAGGTCATTTATAAAAATGACAAACAGCAATGGCCCCAGAACAGATCCTTCTGGTACGCCACTCGTAACTGAACTCCATTCTGAACATTTGCCATCAACCACCACCTTCTGTCTTCTTTCAACTAGCCAATTTCTGATCCACATCTCTAAATCACCCTCAATCCTCAGCCTCCGTATTTTCAGCAATAGCCGACCGTGGGGAACCTTATCAAATGCTTTACTGAAATCCATATACACCACATTAACTGATCTACCCTCGTCTACATGTTCAGTCACATTCTCAAAGAACTCAATAAGGTTTGTGACGCATGAACTACCCTTCACAAATTCATGCTGACTATCCCTAATCATATTATTCCTATCTAGATGATTATCAATCGTATCTCTTATAATCCTCTCCAAGACTTTACCCACAACAGACGTGAGGCTCACCGGCCTATAGTTACCGGGGTTATCTCAATTTCCCCTCATGAACAAAGGGACCACATTTGCTATCCTCCAGTCCTCTGGCACTATTCCTGTAGCCAATGATGACATAAAAATCGATGCCAAAGGCTCAGCAATCTATTCCCTGGTTTCCCAGAGAATCCGAGCATAAATCCCATCAGGCCCCGGGGACTTATCTATTTTCACCTTGTCCAGAATTGCCAACACTTCTTCCCTACGCACCTCAATGTCATCCATTCTAATAGCCTGGGTCTCAGCATTCTCCTCCACAACATTATCTTTTCCTGAGTGAATACTGAAGAAAAGTATTCATTTAGTATCTCGCTTATCTCCTCAGCCTCCACACACAACATCCCACCACTGTCCTTGACTGGCCCTACTCTTACCCTATTCATTCTTTTATTCCTGACATACCTATAGAAAGCTTTTGGGTTTTCCTTGATCCTACCTGCCAAAGACTTCTCATGTCCCCTCCTTGCTCGTCTTAGCTCTCTCTTTAGATCCTTCCTCGCTTCCTTGTAACTATCAAGCGCCCCAACTGAAACTTCACGCCTCATCTTCACATAGGCCTCCTTCTTCCTCTTAACAAGAGATTCCACATCTTTGGTAAACCACGGTTCCCTCGCTCTACCCCATCCACCCTGGCTGACTGGTACGTACTTATCAAGAACACGCAATAGCTGTTCCTTGAACAAGCTCCACATATCCAGTGTGCCCAACCCTTGCAGCCTACTGCTCTAACCTACACATCCTAAGTTATGTCTAATGGCATCATAATTGTCCTTCCCCCAGCTATAACTGTTGCCCTGCGGGGTATAGTTATCCCTTTCCATCAATAACGTAAAGGTCACCGAATTGTGGTCACTGTTTCCAAAGTGCTCACCTACCTCCAGATCTAACACCTGGCCTGGTTCATTACCCAAAACCAAATCCAATTTGGCCTCGCCTCCTGTTGGTCTGTCAACATATTGTGTCAGGAAACCCTCCTGCACACATTGTACAAAGAACGACCCATCTAATGTACTCGAACTATATATTTTCCAGTCAATATTTGGAAAGTTAAAGTCTCTCATAACAACTACCCTGTTACTTTCGCTCTTTTCCAGAATCATCTTCGCCATCCTTTCCTCTACACCCCTAGAACTATTAGGTGGCCTATAGAAAACTCCCAACAGGGTGACCTCTCCTTTCCTGTTTCTAACCTCAGCCCATACTACCTCGGAAGAAGCGTCCCCATCTAGCATCCTTTCCGCCATCGTAATACTGTCCTTGACTAGCAGCGCCACACCTCCCCCTCTTTTGCCTCCTTCTCTGAGCTTACTAAAACACCTAAACCCCGGAACCTGCAACAACCATTCCTGTCCCTGCTCTATCCATGTCTCTGAAATGGCCACAACATCGAAGTCCCAGGTACCAACCCATGCTGCCAGTTCCCCTACCTTATTTCGTATACTCCTGGCATTGAAGTAGACACACTTCAAACCACCTATCTGAACACTGGCACCCTCCTGCGAAGTCAAATCTGTGCTCCTGAGCTCTCTACTCTCAATCTCCCGTACCACAAAACTACAATCCAGGTTCCCATGCCCCTGCTGAATTAGTTTAAACCCCCCAAAGAGCACTAACAAATCTCCCCCCCCCCCAGGATATTGGTGCCCCTCAGGTTCAGATGTAGACCATCCTGTCTATAGAGGTCCCACCTTCCCCAGAAAGAGCCCCAGTTATCCAGAAATCCGAATCCCACCCGCCTGCACCATCCCTGTAGCCACGTGTTTAATTGCTCTCTCTCCCTATTCCTCGTCTCACTATCACGTGGCACGGGCAACACCCCGGAGATAACAACTCTGTTTGGTCTCGCTCTGAGCTTCCATCCTAGCTCCCTAAAGGCCTGCCTGACATCCTGGTCCCCTTTCCTACCTATGGCGTTAGTGTCAATGTGGACTACGACTTGGGGCTGCTCCCCCTCCCCCTTAAGGACCCGGAAAACACGATCCGAGACATCACGTACCCTTGCACCTGGGAGGCAACATACCAAACGTGAGTCTCTCTCGCTCCCACAAAATCTCCTATCTGTGCCCCTGACTATTGAGTCCCCAATTACTAATGTTCTACTCCTTTCCCCCCTTCCCTTCTGAGCAACAGGGACAGACTCTGTGCCAGAGGCCCGTACCCCATGGCTTACCCCTGGTAAGTCGTCCCCCCACAAGTATCCAAAACGGTATACTTGTTACTCAGGGGAACGACCGCAGGGGGTCCCTGCACTGACTGCTTCTTCCCAGTCCCTCTTACAGTTACCCATCTATCTCCAGTCTTTGGTGTAACTACTTCCCTGAAGATCCTATCTATGACCCCCTCTGCCTCCCGAATGATCCGAAGATACACCGTCACACACTCACACCCTCACACCCGCATACCATGAAAACTTCACATCCTCACACCACACACTCACACCATCACACCCTCACAAAACCACACCATCACACCGTCACGTGCTCACACACTCTCACACTCTCATATCCTCACACACTCACATCCTCACACACTCACACCCTCACGCCATCACACCCTGACACTATCACACCATCATACATTCATAACACTCGCACTCACGCCCTCTCACACACACCCTCACACCCGCGCACACTCACACCTGCGCACACTCGCATCCTTTCACACGCACACCATGACATCATCACACCATCACATCCTCACACCATCACACCCTCACACACTCACACCTCGCACTCACACTCTCACACTCCCACTCCCTCGCACAATCAAACCACATCCTCACACCCTCACACCATCACACCGTCACACAGTCACACCGTCACACCATCAAACCCTCACACCATCACACCCTCACACCATCAAAGCTTCACATCCTCACATCCTCACACACTCACACCATCACACCGTCACACAGTCACACCGTAACTCCATCAAACCCTCACACCATCATACCCTCATACCATCAAACCCTCACACCACTAAACAATCACACCCTTACAGCATCAAAGCTTCTCATGCGTACATACTCACACCTTCACACCGTCACACAATCAAACCCTCACACCATGAACCCCTCACACCATCACATCCTCACATACTCACACACACACCCTCACGCCATCACACCCTCACACTATCACACCCTCATACACTCACGCACTCACACCCTCTCACACACACCCTCACACCCGCAAGCACTCACACCCGCGCACACTCGCATCCTTTCACACGCACACCATGACGCCATCACACCATCACATCCTCACACCATCACACCCTCACACACTCACACCTCGCACTCACACTCTGACCCTCTCACTCCCTCGCACCATCAAACCACATCCTCACACCCTCACACCATCACACCGTCACACAGTCACAACGTCACACCATCAAACCCTCAAACCATCACACCCTCACACCATCAAAGCTTCACATCCTCACACCCTCACACCATCACACCGTCACACAGTCACACCGTAACACCATCAAACCCTCACACCATCATACCCTCATACCATCAAACCCTCACACCCCTACACAATCACACCCTTACAGCATCAAAGCTTCACATGCGCACATACTCACACCCTCACACCGTCACACAATGAAACCCTCACACCATGAACCCCTCACATCATCAGACCCTCACATACTCACACACTCACACCCTCACACCATCACACCCTCACACCATCACACCCTGACACCCCTACACTCTCGCACACTCACACCTTCACACCATCACACAGTCACACCGTCAGACCATCAAACCCTCAAAGCATCACACCCACACACCCTCGCATCCTCACATACACACATACTCACACATTCACACACTCACACACACACCATCACACACACTTACACACATCCTCACACCTTCACAGCCTCACACCCTCACATCGTCACACCCTCACACCCTCACGCCCTCACACTCAAACCCTCATACCCTCACACTCTCGCAATTATTTATAAGACTACTCATTCCTTATACACTGGTAATGCGGATGGTTAGAGCTAGTTTTCGCAGGTTCGTCACATTCCCTGTAGCTAAGGACACATGTGTGTGAGCAGGTGAACAGTCTGCAATGGCACCAGGTCACATCCCGCTGCCAGTTGGCTCAACTTATGCTGTTGCAGAGGACACACCTGTTGCCCATCTTCATCAAATCAATCATGAACCCGGCTTTCTGTTACATCATTCCTCCACCGTATCGAGGTTCACTGTTTCATGACCTGCTCCCTCTGATACCCTCTCCCATTTCCTCTCTCCTTCCTCTCTCCCTCTACCATCCTCTAACACCATACCCCCTCCGCACCCCACAGACACAAAACTGAATTTCCCGCCTTTTCTTTCGTCTCTTTCTCTATGTTTCTCTGGCACCCTGCGCTTCCTGTTTTCTATTTTAAAAATAGTTTTGATATCACCAAGTTAAATTAAAGCCAATTGACCTCCAATTCCGCTTTGAAATTTCGCTTTAAAATAACCTTCCGTTGACACTCGATCATTAACCCTGTGCTTCTGGCCAGTGCTGCTGGACAATCCCTGCCCAGTCATCTCTGAAGCACCTCGACGTCATTGCCCACACTGTCACCACGCCTCCTCCTGCTTCCGGGTTTCTATCATTGTTGATGATTCGGTACAATCAGTGTGGGAGATTGGTAGATGAGCAGGTGGACCGGACACTGGGAGATGAGATATCCCATGTTCTTCCTTACCGTTAATACTGTAGCTACTTTAAACGAAATGTGTAATGCTTCAATGACAAACTACTTATCAGTTTCGAATTATTTGAAGTATTTGAGTGAAGGGATATATCAGCACATTCTTCAATTGCTCTCTAAACTTTGATTGGGTAATTCCATAAATAGCAGTGTTTGTGCAGCAACTCAACAGCTGCAGCATGAATCCGATTTCCATCACAAAATAATCCAGAGTGATAGACCGAAATCCAAAATAATACAAGCGGCTCCATATACAATAGATAGTTAGTACTGACCATAACAGTATAAAATTGGCCGAGATAACAAACAGTAAAATGATGGACTTCCTCCGACTTTCCATTTCTGGGTCTCTGGGACTCTCCGCTCTGCAGTGAGCTCGGAGTCTGCTGCGGGCCCTGCTGCTCACGACAATGTGTCTGATGGTGAAGAAATTCAGCAGCAGGATCTGACCAAACGGGACACACGGGTTTAGAAAATAGTGGAGGCACTCGAGTGTTACAAATAACGGAGAATACAGAACATAATGTGAGAAATCGCAAAACCACGGTTCGTTCATCAGCACATACCCACCATATAACATAAAATACCAGAAAATATTCTTCATACAGCTCAGCATCGTCACTGTTCCCAGAACCACAGCCGCCCTTTTCTCGCTGCAATATTTACTTTTCAGCTTCGGGCAACAAATAGCCACAAATCGATCAAAGGTGAAAGTGACGGTGAACCAGACAGAACAGTCAGTGGCTGCATAAAGCAGGACGGCGTGGATATTGCACACGGGGATGGACCTCACAAAATCAAAATGTTCTTTATAAAGAATTGGTATCTGTCTCAGAATCAGGTCGAGGACAATAACCAGTAGATCTGCTATTGCCATGGCCACCAGGTAACAAGTGACACATTTGGAGAGGCCACAGTTTTTCCACTTGAGCGTGACAATAGTGATTAAGTTCACTGTAAAGAAAGAGGAATCAGAAATTAAATTGTGTGCCATGCTTGTGATAAAGCGGCAGGTTTATTTGATGAACTATTGAGATCTGCCAGAGCACCCGATGGTAGAAATTAGACTGTGAAGAACAAAAGGAGAGGCTCTTGCCACAGGGGAAGGAAGGCGAAATTAAGTTGGAGTTGACAAGGCAGTCGGGGTGGGAGGAGAGAGATAGCTCTGAGGTTGGAGCTGACGTTCAAATTGATCAAAGAGCTGATGGTTGTATTGAGGACAATTGGGAAATGTGGGGGAAATCTGATTTTTGACCTGTAGGTGAGAATTCACGTCCTTTGCCATGTAGAGGGACACAGTGATGCGATGGTAATTAAACTCAACCTATTATTCAGAAAGCCAAATGCATGGTGGCTTCAAATGGCACCATGGCAGCTGGTGGGATGTGTATTCAATACTGAAACTGAAATTGTAAACTATTCTCAACTATGGTGACCATTCCCCACTTTGGTCTGAAGATACCTGATTCACTGCCGTCTGTTTGGGATGGGGATATCGCTCATTCCCTGATCTGTGGCTACAATCCGAAATACATTTTACTGACTTGTAAATGTCCCCCTCAACTGCCTAGAACCTTACTCAATGCGGGTACAATTAGCAAGAGTTTGCTCTTTCAATACAGCCCACATCCAATGAAAGAATATATTTAACAGAATGCCGTTCAGGTAATGTGTGGCTGATGGAGTCTCTCCTTCCAGTTGAATATGGCTCTGCTGCTGATTCAGTTGTTGAATTACAGGCGGTTGCGCAGGGGAAGGTTGAATTTGCGTGATGGGAACTGCATCGTGGACGGTAAAGGCGATCTGTCACTCCAATCACTGATAGTACTTCACCACGGAGCCAATGAAAGGAAGCAGCAAAGAAGCTGGGAGAAGATCAGTCAGGAAGTCTTTGGGAGAAAAGTCTTTGGGAGAAGATCAGTCAGGAAGAGAACTGTGTGAATTTTGTGAGCGCATCGCTGCCTGGTGTTTTCTCTCACAGGGCCAGACCTGGTACCCCAGCTCCCGGACAGCAATCCGCAATCAGGCCCCAAGAGGGCAAAGGCTTTTCGATGAACAGGCCAGAGAATTCCATTGCAATGGGAAAACAGGCGAACGTCGAGAGATGACCACAGTGCGATGAGCACCGCGCCAATGCGCAGAAGACAATTCGTTATTTGCATCGTACATCCCCTCCCACCAATCCCCGGAGTGTGGGGGCGAGTCGCAAGATGCTCGGCTGGAAAGATGGTCAGTACATTTGGAGTCTGTTTGCTCCGCATTCAGACCTGCATTGGAAGATTAGTCACCTGGCTGAGTTACCTGATGTATTGTGATATCGTGCACTCCGAATGGAGTAGACTTGGATTTACACCACGAGCCCGGTGGTGGTGGCCACCCTCAAAATTTGGGGGGAGTGGAGGCAACACCGGGGGGACGTGGGGGGCTCGGTGGAGTTCCCGCTGTGGGGGAACCACCGGTTTGTCCCAGGGAACATGGATGGCGGGTTCCTGGGGTGGCACAGGGCGGGTTTCAGGAAGTTGGGAGACCTGTTTATTGACGGGAGGTTCGCGAGCCTTGGTGAACTGGAGGAGAAGTTTGAGCTCCACCCGGGGAATATGTTCAGGTACCTTCAGGTCAAGGCATTTGCTAGGCGACAGGTGGAGGGGTTTCCTTTGCTGCCCCGGCGGGGGATAAGGGATAGGGTGCTTTCGGGGTGTGGGTCGGGGATGGGAAGGTGTCTGACATCTACCAAGTAATGCAGGAGGTGGGGGAGGCGTCGGTAGAGTAGCTGAAGGCAAAGTGGGAAGTGGAGCTGGGGGAGCAGATTGAGGAGGGGACATGCATGGACGCCCTGGAGAGGGTGAACTCCTCTTCATGTGCGAGGCTTAGCCTCATCCAGTTCAAGGTGTTGCACCGGGCCCACATGTTCGGATCTAGGATGACTGGGTTCTTTGGGGACGAAGACAGATGCGTCAGGTGTTCGAGGAGTCTAGTGAACCATGTCCATATGTTCTGGGCATGTCCGGCACTGGAGTTCTGGAAGGGGGAGGCGGGGACGGTGTCGAGGGTGGTGGAATCCAGGATCAAGCCAGGCTGGGGACTCTCGATATTTGGGGTTGGGGTGGAGCCGGGTGTGCAGGAGGCGAAAGAGGCCGATGTCTTGTCCTTTGCGTCCCTAGTAGCCCGGCAGAGGATCTTGCTGCAGTGGAAAGATGCGCGACCTCAGTGTGGAGACCTGGATTAATGACATGGCGGGATTTATTAAGTTGGAGAGGGTTAAGTTCGCCCTGAGGGGGTCGGTACAAGGGTGGCAGCCTTTCCTCGACTTTCTGGCTCAACGATAAGGTACTAGGTCAGCAGCAGCAGCAACCCGGGGGAGGGAGGGAAAGGGATAGGGTTAAGGGGATAGTGTTTAAGTTAATTTGCTTATTGTTAATTTTTTTCTGTTGTTTATTGGGGTTGGGCGGGGGGGGGGGGGGTTGTTATATGCGTTGTTACGGTTGCCGGGGGTGTTTATTATTATTATTGCAATTGTTATTATTGTTTTGTTGATATATATTTTTCAAAAAATTCCAACAAAAATTATTCTTTTTAAAAAGGAGTAGACTTGGATCACTGTGGCGATGACTCTACACATCTAGAGTGTAGGAACGGACGCTGAGAAGCCGCTACCACCTTGATGCAATCGCAGCAGGCCTAACAGTGGTTAGCACTGTTTGTTCACAGATCCAGACTCCCCGGTTCGATTCCCCGCTGGGTCACTGACTGTGCGGAGTCTGCACGTTCTCCCCCTGTCTGCGTGGGTTTCCTCCGAGTGCTTCGGTTTCCTCCCACAAGTCCAGAAAGGTGAGCTGTTAGCTGAATTGGACATTTTGAATCCTCCCTCAGTGTACCCGGGAAGAAATCTTAATGTCCAACACCTGAGGAAGGAGCAGTGCTCCGAAAGCTAGTGATTTGAAACAAACCTGTTGGACTTTAACCTGGTGTTATAGATAGAGATAGAGAAATACAGCACAGAACAGGCCCTTCGGCCCAGGATGTTGCGCCGAACTTTTGTCCTAGGTTAATCATAGAATTTTGGACAATTTGTCATGGCCAATCCACCCAACCTGCACATCTTTGGACTGTGGGAGGAAACCGGAGTACCCGGAGGAAACCCACGCAGTCACGGGGAGGATGTGCAGACTCCACACAGACAGTGACCCAAGTCGAAATCGAACTTGGGACCCTGGAGCTGTGAAGCAATTGTGCTATCCACAATGCTACCGTGCTGCCCTTAAGAAGTTAACCTACACTCCCTTATTCTACCCTAATCCAAGTACCTATCCAATAGCCGTTTGAAGGTCCATAAATTTTCCGACTCAACTACTACCACAGGCAGTGCATTCCATGTCCCCATTACTCTCTGGGTAAAGAACCTACCTCTGACATCCCCTCTATATCTTCCACCATTTATCTTAAATTTATGTCCCCTTGTAATGGTGTGTTCCACCCGGGGGAAAAGTCTCTGACTATCTACTCTATCTATCCCCCTTATCATCTTATAAACCTCTATCAAGTCGCCCTCATCCTTCTCCGTTCCAATGAGAAAAGGCCCAGCACCCTCAATCTTTCCTCGTATGACCTACTCTCCATTCCAGGCAACATCCTGGTAAATCTCCTCTGCACCTTTTCCAAAGCTTCCACATCCTTCCTAAAATGAGGTGTTTAAGACTTCTTCCTGTGCTCACCCCAGTCCAACGCCAGCAGCTTCACATCTGTGTACCCGAACGGGTGTTGGAGTGTGGCGACTAGTGGCTTTTCACAGTAACTTAATTGCAGTGTTAATGCAAGCCGACTTGTGACAATAAAGATTATTGTTGTTATGTGGCATTTCTGGATCACATACCCAGTGCATGCAGCCCTCAAACTATTTCCAGGTTGAATGATAAACGCTGCCCTTGGTGTTTGGAACTTTCTCATCTCCACTCCAGGATTTACCTCCTAAAACAGCCATCCTATGGTGAGCTGCTGGAAGAGCAGGATTCTGAGCATGATGGCTTCCTGAGGAGAACTTCAAACACAAGAATGAGAATGTTACAATTCAGGCACTTTTGGATTGGTTTAAAGGCCAGGGCAACGTCCCATTCAGAACCTGCCTCACCTTAGCAGCCCAGACAGGATACAGATGGACCATATATTGGCCCAGCGTCGAGAGAGACACAGACTACGATGGAAATAGTGGCTGTGCGGATGGCACCATGGATCGATCTGGAGTTTTCGAGCACCAGTACATTGGATGTTGGAGTAGGGCAGGCGATGAGGCTGTGTGGGGGAAATGGGTGAACAATTTCAATCTAATATGAAATATCACTGATGAAAGCAGTACCCAGAGGATTGGGCAATTACAGAGCATCCAAACGGAGGGATTTGATGACATGGTGGACAGTTTTGAATGCGAGGATTTTCTTGAACAGTTAGAACATAGAACATAGCACGATACAGCGCAGTACAGGCCCTTCGGCCCTCGATGTTGCACCGACATGGAAAAAATCTAAAGGCCATCTAACCTACACTATGCCCTTATCATCCATATGCTTATCCAATAAATTTTTAAATGCCCTCAATGTTGGCGAGTTCACTACTGTTGCAGGTAGGGCATTCCACGGCCTCACCACTCTTTGCGTAAAAAACCCACCTCTGACCTCTGTCCTATATCTATTACGCCTCAATTTAAGGCTATGCCCCCTCGTGCTAGCCACCTCCATCCGCGGGAGAAGGCTCTCGCTGTCCACCCTATCTAACCCTGTGATCAGTTTGTATGCCTCTATTAAGTCACCTCTTAACCTTCTTCTCTCTAACGAAAACAACCTCAAGTCCATCAGCCTTTCCTCATAAGATTTTCCCTCCATACCAGGCAACATCCTGGTAAATCTCCTCTGCACCCGTTCCAAAGCTTCCACGTCCTTCCTATAATGAGGCGACCAGAACTGTACGCAATACTCCAAATGCGGCCGTACTAGAGTTTTGTACAACTGCAACATGACCTCATGGCTCCGGAACTCAATCCCTCTACCAATAAAGGCCAACACAGTTGATCCTGCAGATCAGTGACGATCATGATGTGTGACCTGGATAAACAGAGCCGAGTTCAGCAGATAACTGGCGTTCAAGGCCGTGGCAACAATGGTGTTTATACCACTGACAGGTGGAACTTTCGGTGACATTCAGGAGGTGATTGTACATTGGGCGGGTGATGGAAAGGATGTGGGGTCAGATGTGTGCTATTTAAATGGATAGCTGGGGTTGCAACCTCTCGGTCCTGTCCTCTGATATAGATTTCTGATTGGAATTAAGTCAATTTCCCATTTCCCAAAACGTGGTTTGAAAGGAGAATGATACAGTGAGATTACAGACTGCAATCAGCTCAACATAGAGTCTTACCAGCAACTAACTTGGAGCAAAGTGGGAGAAAATGAATGTTCACCGACAGTCAAGCAGTGAACGTTAATATCCGGATACACAGACTGAACACATACATCATGGGCAGCAAAGTCTAAACACCATGGGCAGCAAGACAGTTAAACACGGTTTGACAAGTAAACAACTAAATATAAATACTTACCAGGAACACCAACGATTGCCAGGATGGGGTAATAAAAGTATTGAATAATGAAAAGCTTATTTTCAATCCGCTCAGCTTTTGTTGTCCACCAATGAGGTAAAGAAAGATAGTTAAAAAAAATGGATAAATGCCTGTCCATTGCTGTAACATGCCAGTCCATTCAGCTCAGGCGCCGCTCTCTCCCCTCTCTGTTTACCAGGAGCTGCCAATCCTTTTACTGCTATAGCTGCTGACAACACTACAGCATGAGCCTTATTAACAGGAAAATCCTCCAGTGGCAGAACTGGGATCTATCGAGATTCAAATTAATTTCCATCACTGAACAAACAAAGTCATTTAACCCCTCTCAACCCAATATTTCGAACAGCAAAATAAAGTGGCTCATTTTCAGGATCTGCATGGGGTGTACGTGGATCATAAGAGGGAGGAATAGGGCAGCACGGTGGCCCAGTGGTTAGCACTGCTGTCTCACAGAATTTACAGTGCAGTGGTCATAGAATTTACAGTGCAGAATGAGGCCATTCGGCCCATCGAGTCTTCACCGGCTCAACGAAAGAGCACCCTACCCAAGGTCAAAGCCTCCAACCTATCCGCATAACCCAGTAACTCACCCAACACTAAGTACAATTTTGGACACTAAGGGCAATTTATCTTGGCCAATCCACCTAACCTGCACATCTTTGGACTGTGGGAGGAAACCGGAGCATCCGGAGGAAACCCACGCACACACGGGGAGGATGTGCCAACACCACACAAACAGTGACTCAAGCCGGAACCGAACCAGGAGCTGTGAAGTAATTGTGCTCTCCAAAATGGTACCGTGCTGCACAGGTCGTCGGTTTATACATCATAGATCATAGAACGATGCGCAGTACAGGCCCTTCGGCCCCCGATGTTGCACCGACATGGAAAAAAACTAAAGGCCATCTAACCTACACTATGCCATTAAAATCCATATGCTTATCCAATAAACTTTTAAATGCCCTCAATGTTGGCGAGTTCACTACTGTTGCAGGTAGGGCATTCCACGGCCTCACCACTCTTTGCATAAAAAACCTACCTCTGACGTCTGTCCTATATCTATTACCCCTCAATTTAAGGCGATATCCCCTCGTGCTAGCCACCTCCATCCGCGGGAGAAGGCTCTCACTGTCCACCCTATCTAACCCTCTGATCATTTTGTATGCCTCTATTAAGTCACCTCTTAACCTTCTTCTCTCTAACGAAAACAACCTCAAGTCCATCAGCTTTCCTCATAAGATTTTCCTTCCATACCAGGCAAAATCCTGGTAAATCTCCTCTGCACCCGTTCAAAAGCTTCCACGTCCTTCCTATAATGAGGCGACCAGAACTGTCCACAATACTCCAAATGCGGCCGTACTAGAGTTTTGTACAACTGCAACATGACCTCATGGCTCCGGAACTCAATCCCTCCACCAATAAAGGCCAACACACCATAAGCCTTCTTCACAACCCTATCAACCTGGGTGGCAACTTTCAGGGATTTATGTACATGGACACCGAGATCCCTCTGCTCATCCACACTACCAAGAATTTTACCATTAGCCAAATATTCCGCATTCCTGTTATTCTTTCCAAAGTGAATCACCTCACACTTCTCCACATTAAACTCCATTTGCCACCTCTCAGCCCAGCTCTGCAGCTTATCTATGTCCCTCTGTAACCTGCAACATCCTTCCACACTGTCTACAACTCCACCGAATTTAGTGTCGTCTGCAAATTTACTCACCCAACCTTCTGTGCCATCCTCTAGGTCATTTATAAAAATGACAAACAGCAACGGCCCCAGAACAGATCCTTGTGGTACGCCACTCGTAACTGAACTCCATTCTGAACATTTCCCATCAACTACCACTCTCTGTCTTCTTTCAACTAGCCAATTTCTGATCCATATCTCTAAATCACCCTCAATCCCCAGCCTCCGTATTTTCTGCAATAGCCGACCGTGGGGTACCTTATCAAACGCTTTACTGAAATCCATATACACCACATCAACTGCTCTACCCTCGTCTACCTGTTCAGTCACCTTCTCAAAGAACTCGATAAGGTTTGTGAGGCATGACCTACCCTTCACAAAACCATGCTGACTATCCCTAATCATATTATTCCTATCTCGATGATTATAAATCGTATCTTTTATAATCCTCTCCAAGTCTTTACCCACCACAGACATTAGGCTCACCGGGCTATAATTACCGGGGTTATCTCTACTCCCCTTTTTGAACAAAGGGACCACATTTGCTATCCTCCAGTCCTCTGGCACTCTTCCTGCAGCCAATGATGAACTAAAAATCAAACCCAAAGGCTCAGCAATCTCTTCCCTGGCTTCCCATAGAATTCTAGGATAAATCCCATCCAGCCCCGGGGACTTATCTATTTTCACCTTGTCCAGAATTGCCAACACGTCTTCCCTACGCACCTCAATGCCATCAATTCTAATAGCCTGGGTCTCAGCATTCTCCTCCACAATATTATCTTTTTCCTGAGTGAATACTGACGAAAAGTATTCATTTAGTATCTCGCTTATCTCCTCAGCCTCCACACACAACTTCCCACCACTGTCCTTGACTGGCCCTACTCTTACCCTAGTCATTCTTTTATTCCTGACATACCTATAGAAAGTTTTGGGTTTTCCTTGATCCTACCTGCCAAAGACTTCTCATGTCCTCTCCTTGCTCGTCTTAGCTCTCTCTTTAGATCCTTCCTCGCTTCCTTGTAACTATCAAGCGCCCCAACTGAAACTTCACGCCTCATCTTCACATAGGCCTCCTTCTTCCTCTTAACAAGAGATTCCACTTCTTTGGTAAACCACGGTTCCCTCGCTCGACCCCTTCCTCCCTGCCTGACTGGTACGTACTTATCAAGAACATGCAATAGCTGTTCTTTGAACAAGCTCCACATATCCACTGTGCCCAACCCTTGCAGCCTATTTCTCCAACCTACACATCCTAAGTCATGTCTAATGGCATCATAATTGCCCTTCCCCCAGCTATAACTCTTGCCCTGCGGGGTATACTTATCCCTTTCCATCACTAACGTAAAGGTCACCAAATTGTGGTCACAGTTTCCAAAGTGCTCACCTACCTCCAGATCTAACAACTGGCCTGGTTCATTACCCAAAACCAAATCCAATTTGGCCTCGCCTCCTGTTGGTCTGTCAACATATTGTGTCAGGAAACCCTCCTGCACACATTGTACAAAGAACGACCCAGCTAATGTACTCGAACTATATCTTTTCCAGTCAATATTTGGAAAGTTAAAGTCTCCCATAACAACTACCCTGTTACTTTCGCTCTTTTCCAGAATCATCTTCGCCATCCTTTCCTCTACATCCCTAGAACTATTAGGTGACCTATAGAAAACTCCCAACAGGGTGACCTCTCCTTTCCTGTTTCTAACCACAGCCCATACTACCTCGGAAGAAGAGTCCCCATCTAGCATCCTTTCCGCCACCGTAATACTGTCCTTGACTAGCAGCGCCACACCTCCCCCTCTTTTGCCCCCTTCTCTGAGCTTACTAAAACACCTAAACCCCGGAACCTGCAACAACCATTCCTGTCCCTGCTCTATCCATGTCTCTGAAATGGCCACAACATCGAAGTCCCAGGTACCAACCCATGCTGCCAGTTCCCCTATCTTAGGGGCTGGTTTAGCTCACCAGGCTAAATCGCTGCTTTTTAAAGCAGACCAAGCAGGCCAGCAGCACGGTTCGATTCCCGTACCAGCCTCCCCGGACAGGCGCCGGAATGTGGCGACTAGGGGCTTTTCACAGTAACTTAATTGAAGCCTACTCGTGACAATAAGCGATTTTCATTATTTCGTATACTCCTGGCATTGAATTAGACACACTTCAAACCACCTACCTGAACACTGGCACCCTCCTGCGAAGTCAAATCTGTGCTCCTGACCTCTATACTCTCAATCTCCCGTACCCCAAAACTACAATTCAGGTTCCCATGCCCCTGCTGAATTAGTTTAAACCCCCCCCAAAGAGCACTAACAAATCTCCTCCCCCAGGATATTGGAGCCCCTCAGTTTCAGATGTAGACCATCCTGTCTATAGAGGTCCCACCTTCCCCAGAAAGAGCACCAGTTATCCAGAAATCTGAATCCCTCCCGCCTGCACCATCCCTGTAGCCACGTGTTTAATTGCTCTCTCTCCCTTCTCCTCATCTCACTATCACGTGGCACGGGCAACAACCCCGAGATAACAACTCTGTTTGTTCTCGCTCTGAGCTTCCATCCTAGCTCCCTAAAGGCCTGCCTGACATCCTTGTCCCCTTTCCTACCTATGTCGTTAGTGCCAATGTGGACTACGACTTGGGGCTGCTCCCCCTCCCCCTTAAGGACGCGGAAAACACGATCCGAGACATCACGTACCCTTGCACCTGGGAGGCAACATACCAAACGTGAGTCTCTCTCCCTCCCACAAAATCTCCTATCTGTGCCCCTGACTATTGAGTCCCCAATTTCTAATGTTCTACTCCTTTCCCCCATTCCATTCTGAGCAACAGGGACAGACTCCGTGCCAGAGGCCCGTACCCCATGGCTTACCCCTGGTAAGTCGTCCCCCCCCCAACAAGTATCCAAAACGGTATACTTGTTACTCAGGGGAACGACCGCAGGGGGTCCCTGCACTGACTGCTTCTTCCCAGTCCCTCTTACAGTTACCCATCTATCTCCAGTCTTTGGTGCAACTACTTCCCTGAAGCTCCTATCTATGACCCCCTCTGCCTCCCGAATGATCCGAAGTTCATCCAGCTCAAGCTCCAGGTCCCTAAGACGGTTTTTGAGGAGCTGGAGTTGGGTGCACTTCCCACAGATGAAATCAGCAGGGACACGGTCGGTGTCCCTCACCTCAAACATTCTGCAGGAGGAGCATTGTACTGAGTTTGATCCCAGCTCTGTCACTGTTCATGTGGAGTTTGTACATTCTCCCCGTGTTTGCTTGGGTTTCACACCCATGACCCAAATATGTGCAAGGTAGGTGTTTTGACCACGATAAATTGCCCATTAATTGGAAAAAGTGAATTGAGTTCTCTAAATGTTTAAAACAAAAAAAGAGGGAGGAATTATTAAATTGGCGTAGACCCCAACTATGAGATTTCAATCCTCCTTGTTTATATGCGTGGTTATGGAGGAGTCGAGGGTTTTAAATATTCCGAACTCTTCATAAAAGCGAAAGGGAGACGTCTGAAACAGTCTGAATAATTTGGAGAATATTGCAGTAACTCTGTGGAAGAATATTTCTTCTTCCTTGTGAAGATTCCTGTTCATCAATGGAATGGGGCGCATATATGTTCCTGGGGAATCATTGTTGACGAGGTCATTGAATCCTTTGATAAAGTAATGGCGAGTGTTTATAACTGTGGTGGCGTTCTGTCTCTGGACTTTAGAAAACAGGGGGGATCAAGTTCAATTTAAGATTTCCCGTGTCTCCATCATTCCTGAATCAGGACACTTCGCAAATCCATGGGAGACAATATATTTGAAATGTGGGAGAGGAGAGTGCTGATTGTTCTGCGTGTGGTTTTTCTGGCCAGAGGCGTTGCCATGGAGAACGCAGCAGTGGATGTTGACTGACAGTTAATTTCCAAGCATTGCTTGAAATTTAACAGGAACAGCTCTGCACTGAAAGATTCGGAACGTGACTTCCAGTCCACGTTGATTGTTCCTCCATTTTGAGTTGGAACAAAGAAAATTACAGCACAGGAACAGGCCCTTCGGTCCTCCCCGCCTGTGCCGATCCAGATCCTTTATCTAAACCTATCGCCAATTTCCCTAGGGTCTACTTCCCTCTGTTCCCCGCCCGGTCATATAACTGTCCAGATGCATCTTAAATGATGCTATCGTGCCACTCTCTACCACCTCCGCTGGCAAAGTGTTCCAGGCACCCACCACCCTCTGCGTAAAATACTTTACACGCACATCTCCCTTAAACTTTCCCCCTCTCACCTTGAAATCGTGACCGCTTGTAATTGACACCCCCACTCTTGGGAAAAGCTTGTTGCTATCCACCCTGTCCATACCTCTCATAATTTTGTAGACCTAAATCAGGTCCGCCCTCAACCTCCTTCTTTCCAACGAAAACAATCCTAATCTACTCAACCTTTCTTCATAGCTGGCACACTCCATGCCAGGCAACATCCCGGTGAACCTCCTCTGCACCCTCTGTAAAGCATCCACGTGCTTCTGGCAATGTGGCGACCAAAACTGCACGCCGTATTCCAAACGTGGCCTAACGAAAGTCCTGTACAACTGTAACATGACCTGCCGACTCTTGTACTCAATACCCCGTCCAATGAATGCAAGCATTGTTGACCACTCTGTGGACCTGCGTTGCCACCTTCCGGGTAAAATGGACCTGAACTCCCAGATCTCTCTGTGCATCAATTTTCCACAGGACTCTTCCATTGACCATATTGTCCTCCCTTCAATTAGATCTTCAAAAATGCATCACCTCACATTTGGAGTTGGTCAGAACAGGCTGTCTTTTAATTCCTCTGGACACTATTTTGGACATAACATACAAACCAGACTGAAACTAAAGAGACTGGTCCCTCTTATCAGCTATGCTCGCTCCCAGGACGAGGTCAGGAGCATTTGACATTGGTTTCCGCTCATTAGTAGTCGTATTGTACCATTAATTTACAGTATGTGAGCGTCCGTGGTTAGGCCAGCTTGCATTGCCCATCCCCAGGTGCCAATCAGAAGGTTGTTCCGAGTGGTCTTAAATCACTGCAGTCCTTGATCTTTAGGTGCACCCACTGTGCTGTTAAGCAGGAGGATCCAGGATTTTCACCAAGTGACTGCAGGAACGGTCGATGTATTTCCAAGTCAGTGTGGTGACGGATATGGAGGGCAACCTACAGGTAATTGTTCCAAGGTGCCTGCTGCTCTTAGGGCAGCACAGTAGTACACTGATTGGCACAGTTGCTTCACAGCTCCAGTGTCCCTTGTTCAATTCCCGGCTTGGGTCACTGGCTGTGCGGAGTCTGCACGTTCTCCCCGTATCTGCTTCCCATAACATCCTCCCCGAACAGGCGCCGGAATGTGGCGACTAGGGCCGTTTCACAGTAACTTCATTCGATGCCTACTCGTGACAATAAGCGATTTTCATTTCATTTTTCATTTCATTGTTTCCTCCGGGTGCTCCGGTTTCCTCCTGCAGTCCAAAGATGCGCAGATTAGGCCATAGTAAAGGCCAAAAAGGTTGAGTTGGGTCACTGGGTTCTGGGTATAGTGTAAGGGTGTGGGCTTAAATAGAATGCTCTTTCCAAGGGCCGGTGCAGCCTCGATGGGCGGAATGGCCTCCATCTGCACTGTAAATTCTCTGATTCTTGTCGTTCCAGATGGGAGTGGTCGTGAGTTTGGAAGATGCAGTGTAAGGAATCTTGGTGAGTTACTGCAGTGCATCTTGTAGATGGTACACACGGCTGCCACTCTGCGTCGGTGGTAGAGGCAGTGAATGTTTATGGAAGGGAGGGGGGCAATCAAGCGGAACTGCTTTGTCCTAGATGGTGTCGAGCTTATTGAATGTTGTTGGAGATGCACTCATCTAGGCAAGTGGAGAGTATTCCATCACACTCCAGACTTGTGCCTTGTAGATGGTGGCCAGGATTTGGAGGATCAGGAGGTGAGTTACTCTCCGCTGGATTCTCAAAATCTGATCTGCCCTGGTAGCCACTGTATTAATGTGGCTAATCTAGTTCAGTTTCTGATCAATAGTAACTCCCAGGATGTTGATTGTTGGGGATTCAATGATGGTAAGCCATTGAATGTCAAGGGACGGTGGTTAGATCCTCTCTTGTAGGACATTGTCATTGCCTTGCACTTGTGTTTTATGAATGTAACTTGCCACTTGTCAGCCCAAGCCTGGATATTGTCCAGGTATTGCTGCATTTGGACATGGACTGTTTCATGATGGTACTGAACATTGTGCAGTCTCCGCAATCATCCCCACTTCTGACCTTATGAAGGAAGGAAGGTCATTGATGAAGCATCTTAAGATGGTTCGGCCGAGGACACTACCCTGAGGAACTCCTGCAGTGATGTCCTGGAGCTGAGATGATTGACCTCCAACCATCACAACCATCTTCCTTTGTGCCAGGTATGATTCCAACCAGCGGAGTTTTTACCCCCTGATTCACATTTACTCCAGTTTTGCTTGGTCTCTTTGATGACATACTCTTTTCGAATGCAGCCTTGATGTCAATGGCAGTCTCTCTCACCTCACCTCTGGCATTCAGCTATTTTGTCCATGTTTAACCAAGGCTGTAATGAGGTCCGGAGCTGAATGAACCCGGCGGAAACCAAACTGAGTGTCCGTGAGCAGGTTATTGCTGAGTAGGTGCCGCTTGATAACACTTGATAACCCCTTCCATCACTTTGCTGATGATGGAGAGTAGACTGATGGGGCAGTAATTGGCTCGGTTGAATTTGTCCTGTTTCTTATTCACAGGACATACCTGAGAATTGTTACTCATTGCCGGGTAGATTCCAGGGTGCAGCTGTTATTTAATTTTCCCTCAGAACTAACTTATATCTTGCTGTCAGAAACTTCACTAACTTTTTCCTCAATACTAATTTTCCGATTGGCCAGTGGATCGAACTCAGAGACAATGGACGGGGCCCACGGCCTGCGATAACAGCACTTGCAAGTATTGCAGGATTCGTGGTTTTCCAAATGGGGTGGCTGAATTAGATCTTTATTAAACCAAAATTATGTTTGTGTGACCCACTAATTTGAGGCCTAAAAGCAGGATAACCTACGACAAGGAATTATCACATTACTGTTAATCTGTCAGGGCAATTGGACTGTTCCCCTTTTGTTATCAGCAGGAACAGCCATTAGTAGAGTACTGTGAAATCAGAGACCTGAAGTAGAATCACATATGTTAACATAATGATCTCCCATGGAAGAGTTTGAAAGAAGGCATTACTTTCGGCTCTGTACTGGACCTTGGAACAGTGTTTTCTAATGACACAGGTTTCAGCTATTGTTATTAACCGACTCTATATATTAACTAAAACGTATGTAAAATGTGGTGTCGAAGGTCATATTTTAATCTAATGCCACATGTTCATGTTGGGCTGGTTTAGCATAGGGCAAATCGCTGGTTTTTAAGGCAGACCAAGGCAGGCCAGTAGCACGGTTCAGTTCCTGTTCCAGCCTCCCCAAACAAGCGCCGGAATGTAGTGACTAGGGGCTTTTCATGGTAAATTCATTTGCAGCCTACTTGGACAATAAGACATTTTAATTTCATTTTTTTCATTTGAACCTCCCCTGGCAACACGCACCAGGCACTCACCACCCTCTGTGCAAAAACCTGCTTCTCACATCTCCTCTAAACTTTGCCCCAATGTCCTTTAACCTATGCCCACTGGTGACTGACCCCTCGACCCGGGGAAAGACTGCCTGCCCATCCACTCTATCTATGCTCCCCTCTGGTTACCCCTCAACCTCCGTCTTTTTAATGAAAATAGTCTCCACATAGCTAACACCATTCATACCAGGCAACATCCTTGGAAACCTCCCCTGCACACTCTCCAAAACCTCCACATCCTTATCCTAGTGTAGTGATCAGAATTATGCGCAGTATTCCCAATGCAGCCTTACCAACGTTCTGTACAACCATAGTATGACTTGCCAGGTTTTATACTCAATGCCCCCTCCAATGAAGGAAAGCCATTGGCTTTCTTGACTACCTTGTCCACTTGTGTTACTACTTCCAAAGATCTGTGAATCTGCACGCCCAGATCCGACTTTCTATATTCCTAAGAGTTTTACCATTTCGGTATATTTCTTCTTTCTGTTAGACCTACCAAAATGCATTACCTCACATTTGCCTGGATTAAGCGCAATTTGCTATTTCTCTGTCCTGTCCAAGTCTCCAATTCCCGTACCAGCCTCCCCGAACAGGCGCCGGAATATGGCGACTAGGGGCTTTTCACAGTAACTGCATTGAAGCCTACTTGTGACAATAAGCGATTTTAATTTCATTTCATTTCATTTCATTTCAACCTATGTCCTGCTGTATCCTTTGACAATCCTCAACACTTTCTGCCACTCCAACAATCTTGGTGTCATCCACCAACTTACTAATCACACCGGCTACATTTTCCTCCAAATCGTTAATATACATACAAACAACTGAGGCCCCAGCACTGATCCCTGTGGAACACCACCAGTCACAACCTTCCATTCAGAAAAACACCCTTCTACTGCTACCCTTTGCCTTCTGTGACCCAGCCAGTTCTGTATCCATCTTACCACCTCACCTCTGATCCCGTGTTACCACCTTTTGTACTAGTCTGCATGAGGCACCCTGTCAAAGGCTTTACTGAAATCCATGTGAACAACATCCACAGCCCTACTCTCGCCAAACCTGCTGATAAATGGCGGGAAACCTTGGCACCATGGGTTCATTTAAGTTAGAATCTGAAAACTACAAACCATATGGATAGACATTGCACTAATATGTCCTGGAATGTAACATTTCAGAATCATAAAATTCATAACATTTACAGTGCAGAAGGAGTCCATTCAGCCCATCGAGTCTGCATCTTGGAACGAGCACCCTATATAAGCCCACACCACCCTATCCCCGTAGCACACCTAACCTAATGACAGTTTTGCATGGCCAAACCACCTAACGTGCTCAGCTTTGGACTGTGGGAGGAAACCGGAGCACCTGGAGGAAACCCATGCAGACACGGGGAGAACGTGCAGACTCTGCACAGACAGAGACCAAGCTGGGATTCGAACCTGGGACCCTGTCTCTGTGAAGCAACTGTGCTAACCACTCTGCTATGATGCTGGTCATAGGAGACAGTCCGTTCCCTGCATTTCTTTGTATAAAGTTGACTCACCCTTTGTAAATTGTACATTCGTTTGTCACAACCCGTGGAACCTGGTACCAAGACTGCTTAAGAATTGGTTCAAAATTTAGAAATCAAATACATATGGCGGCCATTAATAACTGCAGAGAGGAATTTGGCCAAAGGGGGCGCTATTGTGCAGTCCGTTACCAGCCTCAAGCGTTGCATGGAATTTTGGCGAAGTTGGTGACCCGGTTGATGATACTGATGTGTTTGGTACTCTGGATCTGTGGAGTCTGTGTTTACCTCAGCAGTAACACATACAGGCTACCAATACTTTTAATAGTACAACACTATTTTATTAAGCTAGAAACTGTTGAACATACTTTCACTGTGGGTCGACACTATGTTAGATTAAACTATGCCTATCCTAACCAGTCTATACTATCAGAACATGGTAAAGATCTGTGCTACATGCTGTGACCTCTGTCCTTCTCAGAGGCTGCATCCCGAATGAGCGGGAAAACTGATGCCCTCTGTCTTTGTAGTGAGCGTGCTCTAACTGGTGATTGGCTGCTGCGTTGTGTGTGTCGATTGGTCTTGCAGTGTGTCAATCTGCGTGTGTCTCTGCACCATGATATACTGATGTGTATATTATGACAGATACCATGAGAGATTGCTTGTTTTTTGGGCTGAGAAATGATCTCAGTCAGAACGGATAATTAATGGAACGAAATATACGTATTGATATTGCTGTGTCAATGAGCATTCTGCGACAGAGGTTTCTATTGCTATCTACAATGCTACCGCGCCGTATGGTTTATATATAATACAGTAACAGTGGTTTATATACAATACAGTAACAGTGGTTTGTATGCAATGCAGTGACAGTGGTTTATGTACAATACAGTAACAGTGGTTTATATACAACCCAGTAACAGTAGTTTATGTACAATACAGTAACAGTGGTTTATATACAACCCAGTAACAGTAGTTTATATACAATACAGTAACAGTAGTTTACCACAATATATATAATACAGTAACAGAGGTTTACCACATTCACCCCTGTTAAAAAAAGAGTCCGACGGGGGTGAAGTGGACTTAACGATCGAGTCTGTCAGGGGCTTTGACCTTCTGCCATCAACGCCTCAGTCCCGGCTGTCGTGTGGCCACCGGTGTCGAGACCTTCTTCGTCCAGTAGTTGAATCGGTGGAGAGGAACAGTGCAGGGTGGGGGTTGGTGCTGATTGTCACTGGGAACCTGCGGGTGCCAAATCCCAAAGGGATACTGTGTCTTGCCGCTCGTCATGGTGTGCAACGTCGACATATTGTGGGTTGGCATGAAGGAAATTAACCCTTTCGATCAATGGATCCGATTTATGATGCCTCACATGCTTCCGGAGGAGGATGGGTTCTGGGACTGTCAGTCAGGATGGGAGCGATACCCCGGAGGTGGACATCATGGGGAAAACAAACATTCATTCGTGAGGGGTCTCATTGGTGGCAGTGCACAGGACGACCAGATGGAATGGAGCGCATCGGGTAGGACCTCCCGCCAGCGGAAGACTGGGAGACCTCTAGACCGGAGGCCAAGATGGCTTTCCAGACCGTCTCGTTCTCCCTCGCCACGTCCTTTTCCCCGGTGGTGGTAGCTGGAAGTCATGCTTGAGGCGATGCCGTTACTAAGCAGGAACTGACGCAACTCGCCACTCATGAAAGAGGAACCCCGATCGCTATGGATGTAGGTGGGGAGACCGAATAAGGTGAGGAGTCTGTGCATACCTTGGTGACAGTGGCAGAGGTCACTTCGGGACATGGGATGGCAAAAGGGAAACATAAGTACTCGTCAATAATGTTGAGGAAGTACACGTTGTGGTCAGTGGAGGGGAGGGGCCCTTTGAAGTCGATGCTAAGGTGCTCAAAGGGGCAGGAAGCCTTTACCAGGTGCGCTCTGTCTGGCCGATAGAAGTGTGGTTTGCACGCCACACAGACCTGGCAGTCCCTGGCCATGCTCCTGACCTCCTCAATGAAGTAAGACAGGTTGCAGGCCCTATCAAAATGAAACGAATTTGACGCGCAGGTTACAGAGGTCATTGTGGAAGGCCCGAAGTTGGTCCACTTGTGCGCTGGCGCACGTACCGGGGGATAGGGCTTCCCAGGGCGATACAAGATATCATAATTGTAGGTGGAGAGTTCGATCCTCCACTTTAGGATGTTGTCATTCTTGCTCTTGTCCCGCTGTGTGTTATTGAACATAAAAGCAACCGACCATTGTTCAGTGAGAAGACTGAATCGCCTGCCGGCCAGGTAATACCTTCAATGTCGCGCCGTTTCCACAATGGCTTGGGCTTACTTTTCGACGGAGGAGTGTCGAATGTCGGAGGCCTGGAGGGTACGGCTGAAGAAGGACACAGGCCTGCCTGTGAGGGTAGCGGCCAGGGCAAATTCAGACGCGTCGCTCTTCACCTGGAACAGGATGGAGTCGTCTACTGCGTGCATTGTGGCTTTGGCAATATCTGCCTTGATGCGTTTGAAGGCAGGGCGGGTCTCAGCCGTCAGGGGAAAATGGTAGATTTGATGTGGGAGGGCCTTGTCCGTATAATTGGGGACCCACTGGACATAATAGGAGAAGAACCCCAGGCATCTCTTCAGGGCCTTGGGGCAGTGGGGGAGGAGAAGTTCCAGGAGGGGCACATGGGGTCGGGGTCGGGCCCTAGGACCCCGTTTCACACCACGTAGCCAAGGACAGCTAGGCGTGTTGTGCGGATTTTCATTTATACAGAGCCTGAGGGAGGAGCCACAGGCAGAGCGAGCAGACACAACTATCAACAAACGGCATTTCTCCTTCTTTTATGAGAGGTCAAAGAGCTTACCGATGTGGAGGAAATGTCGGAGGTTAGCGTCATGGTCCTGCTGGTCATGGCCGCAGATGGTGACATTATCCAGATACGGGAACGTGACCCGCAGCCCGTACTGGTCAACCATTCGGTCCATTACTTGTTGGAAGACCGAGACCCCGTTGATGACGCCAATGGGGACCCTGAGGAAGTGGTAGAGGTGGCCACCTGCCTCAAAGGCAATGTAGTGTCCGTCCTCCGGGTGGATAGGGACCTGGTGGTACGCGAACTTCAAGTCAACTGCAGAAAAGACTCGATACTGTGCAATTGATTGACCATATCAGATATGCGGGGAAGGCGGTACACATCGAGCTGCGTGTACCGGTTGATCAACTGAATGGAGTTGATGGCCATCCGGTGCTTCTCCCCAGTCTGGACGACGACCGCTTGGGCTCTCCGAGGGCTGGCACTGGCCTCTATGATCCCTTCCCACAGGAGTCGCTGGACCTCTGACCTGATAAATGCCTTGCCCCGGGCATTGTATCGTCTGCTCCTGGTGGCGATGGTGTTACAGAACGGATTGAGATTAGCAAAAGCGAGGGTGGAGCGACCTTAAGGGTCGCGAGGCTACATACAGTGAGTGGGGTGGGGGAAGGGGTCATTGAAATTGAAGGTAAGGCTTCGGAGGTGGCACTGAAATTCGAAACCCAGTAATAGGGCAGAGCAAAGATGAGGGAGGGCGGAGAGCTTGAAATTAGCGTACTCTATACCCAGTACCAAAAGGGTTTTGACACAGTACTCCCGGACCTCCACGGAATGTGATACGGAAGCCAGGGTGATTTTCTGGGTCACGATAAAATTGGGAGGGACCAGCGCCTTACAGTACCTGGGTGGATGAAGCTGTCTGTGCTCCCTGAGTCAAAGAGGCAGATCGTCTCGTGCCCGTTGATCCGGACGACCATCATGTATTTTGTGAGTTGGTGAGGTTGAGACTGGTCGAGAGTGATGCAGACGAGCTTCGGAAAGTGGGTGGGCTGGTCGAGTGTAGTGGAAGCCAGCGTACAACTGGGTGAGCAGGGGTTCTGGGAGGCAGCGGGGTGATTCCAAGTTGGCGGTCCACACGGGTCACATGTGGTGGATGGCGTCGAAGATGACGGGCCCCACTGATCGCACGGGGTTGGTGGCATCGAAGATGGCGGCCCCCACAAGTTGCACATGGTGGATGGCGTGGTAGATGGGGGCAGCCACGACAGGCAACATGCAGCGCTGTTGCTTCTCGGTCTGGAAACTTTAGGAACAGGTCGGGCCTGGCAGACTTTGCTAAAGTTGCCCTTCTTTCCGAGCCAGTTCTATCCGGCCTGCGACTCTTCGGGGTGTTGATGCCGAATGGCCAGGAGATGCTTTGTATACACCTCATTTACTGCCTTTACATACTGCCTTTCAGCAGCGTTATTGCCTCCGCGTACGAGGCAGCGTCCCTGATGAGGAGGAAAACTTGTGGGCTCACCCGGGCGTTGAGGACTCGAAGATTGTGGATGTCGGCTTCGGCGACGGAGGCAGATTCGAGGTAAGCTTCAAATCAGCTTAGCCAGTGCTCGAATGTCGCAGTGGCGTTGGCTGCTTGGGGGTCCAGTTCCAGGCGATCAGGCTTGAGTGATGCATCCATCTTAAGCGTTTAGCTCATTAAATTGATATGCCATCAATTATCACGAAGACGAGTTGTAGAACAAAACTATGGCTTTAATAAGCCAAACGAGAACCTGCCGGCAACTGATCCCGAACTGGGATACGCCTGAGGTTGACCACGTTTATACAGAGCCGAGGGGAAGAGCCACAGGCGGAGACAACAAACAATATAGCCAATACAGCAACAGTGGTTAACCACAATATATACAATACAGTAACAGTGGTTAACCACAATATATACAATACAGTCTCAGTGGTTACCGCAATATATACAATACAGTCTCAGTGGTTACCACAATATATACAATACAGTAACAGTGGTTAACCACAATATATACAATACAGTCTCAGTGGTTACCACAATATATACAATACAGTAACAGTGTTTTACCACAATATACACAATACAGTAACAGTGGTTTACCACAATATGTGCAATACTATAACAGTGGTTTACCTCAATACATACAATATAGTAACCGCGGTTTACCACAATATATACCATACAGTAAGAACATAAGAACATAAGAACTAGGAGCAGGAGTAGGCCATCTGGCCCCTCGAGCCTGCTCCGCCATTCAATGAGATCATGGCTGATCTTTTGTGGACTCAGCTCCACTTTTCGGCCCGAACACCATAACCCTTAATCCCTTTATTCTTCAAAAAACTATCTATCTTTACATTAAAAACATGTAATGAAGGAGCCTCAACTGCTTCACTGGGCAAGGAAATCCATAGATTCACAACCCTTTGGGTGAAGAAGTTCCTCCTAAACTCAGTCCTAAATCTACTTCCTCTTATTTTGAGGCTATGCCCCCTAGTTCTGCTGTCACCCGCCAGTGAAAACAACCTGCCCGCATCTATCCTATCTATTCCCCTCATAATTTTAAATGTTTCTATAAGATCCCCCCTCATCCTTCTGAAATTCCAACGAGTACAGTCCCAGTCTACTCAACCTCTCCTCATAATCCAACCCCTTCAGCTCTGAGATTAACCTAGTGAATCTCATCTGCACACCCTCCAGCGCCAGTACGTCCTTTCTCAAGTAAGGAGACCAAAACTGAACACAATACTCCAGGTGTGGCCGCACTAACACCTTATACAATTGCAACATAACCTCCCTAGTCTTAAACTCCATCCCTCTAGCAATGAAGGACAAAATTCCATTTGCCTTCTTAATCACCTGTTACACTTGTAAACCAACCTTCTGTGACTCATGCACTAGCATACCCATGTCTCTCTGAACAGCGGCATGCTTTAATATTTTATCGTTTAAATAATAATCCCGTTTGCTGTTATTCCTACCAAAATGGATAACCTCACATTTGTCAACATTGTATTCCATCTGCCAGACCCGAACCCATTCACTTAACCTATCCAAATCCCTCTGCAGACTTCCAGTATCCTCTGCACTTTTCGCTTTACCACTCATCTTAGTGTCATCTGCAAACTTGGACACATTGCCCTTGGTCCCCAACTCCAAATCATCAATGTAAATTGTGAACAATTGTGGGCCCAACACGGATCCCTGAGGGACACCACTAGCTACTGATTGCCAACCAGAGAAACACCCATTTATCCCAACTCTTTGCTTTCTATTAATTAACCAATCCTCTATCCATGCTACTACTTTACCCTTAATGCCATGCATCTTTATCTTATGCAGCAACCTTTTGTGTGGCACCTTGTCAAAGGCTTTCTGGAAATCCAGATATACCACATCCATCGGCTCCCCGTTATCTACTGCACTGGTAATGTCCTCAAAAAATTCCACTAAATTAGTTAGGCATGACCTGCCTTTTACGAACCCATGCCGCGTCTGCCCAATGGGACAATTTCTATCCAGATGCCTCGCTATTTCTTCCTTGATGATAGATTCCAGCATCTTCCCTATTACCGAAGTTAAACTCACTGGCCTATAATTTGCTGCTTTCTGCCTACCTCCTTTTTTAAACAGTGGCGTCACGTTTGCTAATTTCCAATCCACCGGGACCACCCCAGAGTCTAGTGAATTTCGGTAAATTATCACTAGTGCATCTGCAATTTCCCTAGCCATCTCTTTTAGCACTCTGGGATGCATTCCAACAGGGCCAGGAGACTTGTCTACCTTTAGCCCCATTAGCTTGCCCATCACTCCCTCCTTAGTGATAACAATCCTCTCAAGGTCCTCACCTGTCATAGCCTCATTTCTATCAGTCGCTGGCATGTTATTTGTGTCTTCCACTGTGAAGACCGATCCAAAAAACCTGTTCAGTTCCTCAGCCATTTCCTCATTTCCCATTATTAAAACTCCCTTCTCATCCTCTAAAGGACCAATATTTACCTTAGCCACTCTTTTTTGTCTTATATATTTGTAAAAACTTTTACTGTCTGTTTTTATATTCTGAGCAAGTTTACTCTCATACTCTCTCTTACTCTTCTTTATAGCTTTTTTAGTAGCTTTCTGTTGTCCCCTAAAGATTTCCCAGTCCTCTAATCTCCCAGCAATCTTTGCCGCTTTATATTCTTTTTCCTTCAATTTGATACTCTCCCTTATTTCCTTAGATATCCACGGTCGATTTTCCCTCTTTCTTCCGTCCTTCCTTTTTGTTGGTATAAACCTTTGCTGAGCACTGTGAAAAATCACTTGGAAGGTTCTCCACTGTTCCTCAACTGTTCCACCATAAAGTCTTAGCTCCCAGTCTACCTTAGCTAGTTCTTCTCTCATCCCCTTGTAATCTCCTTTGTTTAAACACAAAACACTAGTATTTGATTTTACTTTCTCACCCTCCATCTGTATTTTAAATTCCACCATATTGTGATCGCTCCTTTCGAGAGGATCCCTAACTATGAGATCATGAATCAATCCTGTCTCATTACACAGGACAAGATCTAGGACCGCTTGTTCCCTCGTAGGTTCCATTACATACTGTTCTAGGAAACTATCGCGGATACATTCTATAAACTCCTCCTCACAGTTGCCTTGACCGACCTGGTTAAACCAATCGACATGTAGATTAAAATCCCGCATGATAACTGCTGTACCATTTCTACATGCATCAGTTATTTCTTTGTTTATTGCCTGCCCCACCATCTCGTTACTATTTGGTGGCTGATAGACTACTCCTATCAGTGACTTTTTCGCCTTACTATTCCTGATTTCCACCCAAATGGATTCAACCTTATCCTCCATAGCACCGATGTCATCCCTTACTATTGCCCGGATGTCATCCTTAAATAACAGAGCAACACCACCTCCCTTACCATCCACTCTGTCCTTCCGAATAGTTTGATACCCTCGGATATTTCACTCCCAGTCGTGACCATCCTTTAACCATGTTTCAGGAATGGCCACTAAGTCATAGTCATTTACGATGATTTGTGCCATCAACTCATTTACGTTATTCCGAATACTACGAGCATTCAGGTAAAGTACACTTATGTTGGTTTTTTTACCTCTGTTTTGAATCTTAACATCTCCAGTTTTATTCCTTTTGTTATTACTGGGCCTATTCACTGTGCTCCCCTCAGTCACTGTACCTTGTACGGTCGCTCTTATGGATTTATGACTCTGTCTTCTCTGCCTTGCACATCGGCTACCTTAGTTGCTGGACTATAAATCATGTTCTCATTCCCCTGTCAAATTAGTTAAGACCCACCCGAAGAATACTAGAAACCTTCCCTCCCAGGATATTGGTGCCCCTCTGGTTCGGATGCAACCTGTCCTACTTGTACAGGTCCCATCATCGCAGAATACGCTCCAATTATCCAAATACCGGAATCCCTCCCTCCTGCGCCATTCCTGCAGCCACGGTTTCAATATCCTCATAGAATTCCACTAAATTAGTCAAACATGACCTGACCTTTCATGAACCCATGTTGCGTCTGCCCAATGGGACAATTTCTATTCAGATGTCTTACAATTTCTACCTTAATGGAAGAACAGTAGCGTACGGTAGCACAGCAGTTTGCGCTGTTGCTTTGCAGTGGCAGGGTCCCAGGTTCGATTCCTGCTTGGGTCAATGTTTGTGCGGAGTTTGCATGTTCTCACCGTGTCTGCGTGGGTTTCCTCCAGGTGCTCTGGTTTCCTCCCACAAGTCCTGAAAGATGGGCTTGTTAGGTGAATTGGACATTCGGAATTCTCCCTCTGTGTACCCGAACAGGCGCCGGAATGTGGTGACGAGGGCCTTTCACAGTAACTTCATTGCAGTGTTAATGTAAGCCTACTTGTGACACTAACAGAGATTATTATTATTATCAAGCATCTCACCACTATGGAAGTTAAGCTAACCGGCCTGTCCACCTCCGTTTTTAAAAAGTACATTTTTCCAAAATATTTGATTGAAGCATTTATAATTTTCACAGTTTAACACATTAAAACAGTTCTTCAAAGAAAAAAAACCCGCCTGGGCCAGCGCTCTCAAAAAACCTAAAGGAAATGCCCCCTACTGCTCACGTCATATTCCCTAATTACCTGTATACTGAGTTCCCTGTCCTTATCTAACACTGCCATGCCTCTTATATTCGCCTCCCCCCCCCCTTACTGCTGACGTTCAATTTTCTTTGAAGAAGTTATGAACGGCTGCCATTGTGGTGATACGCATTACTAGAAATACACATGTGGTTTATGGAAATGAACGTAGACTAGCTAGACACTGGAGGGAGCACCAGAGACATGCCACACAGACATTCAACCAATAGGCCAGTAAGCTAGGACACAACCAATGGGCATTCACGACACTGACAGAGGTGACACTACTACAGGAGGGCATTACACCAACCCATATAAAAGGACACAGCACACATGATCTTCCTCTTTCCAGTGGATACACTCAGTGACTACACAGGGTTGATTCGAAACACATCACACCCACCACGTGGATTGTAGCAGACTGGTTCGTCAGTCTGAGTAGCTATAGCAGGATGAACAGGAGAGTCAAATCCAAATAGGAGAATTGTTAACAGTTTAATAAATGTGTTAAAGCTATCTCCAAATCTGAAACTTCCTTTTTCAGAGTGCACATTAAGGAAGCAGCTTATGCAACGCCAAGAGCATAACAAAAGATGGTACCCAGGAGTGACCTGTTTAAATCCATATAATTACAACTCAGCAAACAGTGACAGCCAGCGACAGCAGCCAGGCAAGATGATGTTCAGGATTCCGGTTCCACAGCAGCTGAAGGTCCAAGGCCAGCTCAATGAAAACTGGCGTGCGTTCAGACAGAGATTCGAGATCTACCTGGTAGCTTTCGACCTAGATGGCGTGGCGGATGCAGAGAAAATAAAGCTTCTACTTACCATCGCCAGTCCAGAAGCAGCTGAAATCTGCCAGACCTTAAAATATTCAAAGGGGCAAAACAAGAGGAAAACTTCCAGGCAGTCCTGGACAAATTCCAAGAATTCTGCGAGGAACATACAAAAAAAACAGTAAAAGAGGCACCAAAACTCACCACGAGGCGAAGGTAGGCTTTCCATTGAAGAAATCTGCAGTTTTGATTGACGGCCATCATGGAAAAAGTGCCGCACATACGCAGTTGCGCGAAGAGCACACAGAACGGGAAGGTTCGTTTGTGCATCCGCGAGGTGCCGTGCATGTGCAATTGCGAAAAAGGCCCCAGTGAAGGAACAGCGATATGCGCATGCGAAATCGCTTCCAACGACCTCCATCACACACTTCGTGACGTCGGAGTGCACATCAAGTACCACACCCACGAAGGGAAAATGTCCCAAAAAACGAAAAAAAAATGTAAATCAGTAAAGCCCATTCTTTCACCTGGAACGACAGCACAATGCCTGAAATTCGACCAGTAGCTGAAAGTGAATTCCACAGAACACTGAAACACGGAGTTAGCACCGCCCAAAGAGATGATACAGTCCTTGTAGACTATCACTCAGACCTTGAGTTCTTCTCTGGACGTCGCTAGCCCAATGCTCTCTTGATGATATGGTCGTAGCAGACAGCGACTCAGACGAAGATTTCACCTTTGGAGGTGGCTACCCCAGTACCAAATCCGAACCACAACTAGACGTGTTGTACATTGAAGCCTCGTCGACGAAATCTCGGATTGGGGAATCCTCAGCCCAGCATAAATGACAGCCCGACTCGTGAGTACAGGATTATGCTGCGGCCTGACACCAAGAGACAGAGAGCGGTACAAGCACACAGAGAGCGGCCTGCTGCCACACAGAGAGCTGCTGCCACACAGAGAGCGGCCTGCTGCCACACAGAGAGCGGCCTGCTGCCACACAGACAGCGGCCTGCTGCCACACAGAGAGTGGTCCACGCACCACGAAGGGTCCCAGCCTCCACACAAAAAGCGAGGAAAGACTCCACAGCGAGGCAATTGCACGTCTCCACACAAAAAGTGACTCATGTGACACAATCCTCCGCAGCGAGCTCATGGATAATCTCCACGATAGAAGCAATGCAAGAGTCCAGAGCGCAGTTCTTGCATGAGCAATACCATGAGGGTCTAGCAACCTCCTCTGAGCAACCAGCAGCAGACATAAGAACATAAGAACATAAGAACTAGGAGCAGGAGTAGGCCATCTGGCCCCTCGAGCCTGCTCCGCCATTCAATGAGATCATGGCTGATCTTTTGTGGACTCAGCTCCACTTTCCGGCCCGAACACCATAACCCTTAATCCCTTTATTCTTCAAAAAACTATCTATCTTTACCTTAAAAACATGTAATGAAGGAGCCTCAACTGCTTCACTGGGCAAGGAATTCCATAGATTCACAACCCTTTGGGTGAAGAAGTTCCTCCTAAACTCAGTTCTAAATCTACTTCCCCTTATTTTGAGGCTATGCCCCCTAGTTCTGCTGTCACCCGCCAGTGGAAACAACCTGCCCGCATCTATCCTATCTATTCCCTTCATAATTTTAAATGTTTCTATAAGATCCCCCCTCATCCTTCTAAATTCCAACGAGTACAGTCCCAGTCTACTCAATCTCTCCTCATAATCCAACCCCTTCAGCTCTGGGATTAACCTAGTGAATCTCCTCTGCACACCCTCCAGCGCCAGTACGTCCTTTCTCAAGTAAGGAGACCAAAACTGAACACAATACTCCAGGTGTGGCCGCACTAACACCTTATACAAATGCAACATAACCTCCCTAGTCTTAAACTCCATCCCTCTAGCAATGAAGGACAAAATTCCATTTGCCTTCTTAATCACCTGTTGCACTTGTAAACCAACCTTCTGTGACTCATGCACTAGCACACCCAAGTCTCTCTGAACAGCGGCATGCTTTAATATTTTATCGTTTAAATAATAATCCCGTTTGCTGTTATTCCTACCAAAATGGATAACCTCACATTTGTCAACATTGTATTCCATCTGCCAGACCCGAGCCCATTCACTTAACCTATCCAAATCCCTCTGCAGACTTCCAGTATCCTCTGCACTTTTTGCTTTACCACTCATCTTAGTGTCATCTGCAAACTTGGACACATTGCCCTTGGTCCCCAACTCCAAATCATCAATGTAAATTGTGAATAATTGTGGGCCCAACACGGATCCCTGAGGGACACCACTAGCTACTGATTGCCAACCAGAGAAACACCCATTTATCCCAACTCTTTGCTTTCTATTAATTAACCAATCCTCTATCCATGCTACTACTTTACCCTTAATGCCATGCATCTTTATCTTATGCAGCAACCTTTTGTGTGGCACCTTGTCAAAGGCTTTCTGGAAATCCAGATATACCACATCCATCGGCTCCCCGTTATCTACTGCACTGGTAATGTCCTCAAAAAATTCCACTAAATTAGTTAGGCACGACCTGCCTTTTACGAACCCATGCTGCGTCTGCCCAATGGGACAATTTATATCCAGATGCCTCGCAATTTCTTCCTTGATGATAGATTCCAGCATCTTCCCTACTATCGAAGTTAAACTCACTGGCCTATAATTTCCTGCTTTCTGCCTACCTCCTTTTTTAAACAGTGGTGTCACGTTTGCTAATTTCCAATCCACCGGGACCACCCCAGAGTCTAGTGAATTTCGGTAAATTATCACTAGTGCATCTGCAATTTCCCTAGCCATCTCTTTTAGCACTCCTGGATGCATTCCATCAGGGCCAGGAGACTTGTCTACCTTTTGCCCCATTAGCTTGCCCATCACTCCCTCCTTAGTGATAACAATCGTCTCAAGGTCCTCACCTGTCATCGCCTCATTTCTATCAGTCACTGGCATGTTATTTGTGTCTTCCACTGTGAAGACCGACCCAAAAAACCTGTTCAGTTCCTCAGCCATTTCCTCATTTCCCATTATTAAAACTCCCTTCTCATCCTCTAAAGGACCAATATTTACCTTAGCCACTCTTTTTTGTCTTATATATTTGTAAAAACTTTTACTGTCTGTTTTTATATTCTGAGCACGTTTACTCCCATACTCTATCTTACTCTTCTTTATAGCTTTTTTTAGTAGCTTTCTGTTGCCCCCTAAAGATTTCCCAGTCCTCTAATCTCCCAGCAATCTTTGCCACTTTATATGCTTTTTCCTTCATTTTGATACTCTCCCTTATTTCCTTAGATATCCACGGTCGATTTTCCCTCTTTCTTCCGTCCTTCCTTTTTGTTGGTATAAACCTTTGCTGAGCACTGTGAAAAATCGCTTGGAAGGTTCCCCACTGTTCCTCAACTGTTCCACCATAAAGTCTTAGCTCCCAGTCTACCTTAGCTAGTTCTTCTCTCATCCCATTGTAATCTCCTTTGTTTAAACACAAAACACTAGTATTTGATTTTACTTTCTCACCCTCCATCTGTATTTTAAATTCCACCATATTGTGATCGCTCCTTCCGAGAGGATCCCTAACTATGAGATCATGAATCAATCCTGTCTCATTACACAGGACAAGATCTAGGACCGCTTGTTCCCTCGTAGGTTCCATTACATACTGTTCTAGGAAACTATCGCGGATACATTCTATAAACTCCTCCTCACGGTTGCCTTGACCGACCTGATTAAACCAATCGACATGTAGATTAAAATCCCCCATGATAACTGCTGTACCATTTCTACATGCATCAGTTATTTCTTTGTTTATTGCCTGCCCCACCATCTCGTTACTATTTGGTGGCCGATAGACTACTCCTATCAGTGACTTTTTCTCCTTACTATTCCTGATTTCCACCCAAATGGATTCAACCTTATCCTCCATAGCACCGATGTCATCCCTTACTATTGCCCGGATGTCATCCTTAAATAACAGAGCAACACCACCTCCCTTACCATCCACTCTGTCCTTCCGAATAGTTTGATACCCTCGGATATTTAACTCCCAGTCGTGACCATCCTTTAACCATGTTTCAGTAATGGCCACTAAATCATAGTCCTTCACGATGATTTGTGCCACCAACTCATTTACTTTATTCCGAATACTACGAGCATTCAGGTAAAGTACACTTATGTTGTTTTTTTTACCTCTGTTTTGAATCTTAACATCTCCAGTTTTATTCCTTTTGTTATTACTGGGCCTATTCACTGTGCTCCCCTCAGTCACTGTACCTTGTACTGTCGCCCTTATGGATTTCTGACTATGTCTTCTCTGCCTTGCACTTTTCCCCTTACTTCCTTTTGTTTCTGTCCCTGTTTTACTACCTTCCAACTTCCAGCATTGGTTCCCATCCCCCTGCCACATTAGTTTAAACCCTCCCCAACAGCTCTAGAAAACACCCCCCCCTAGGACATCGGTTCCAAGTCCTGCCCAAGTGCAGACCGTCCGGTTTGTACTGGTCCCACCTCCCCCAGAACCGGTCCCAATGCCCCAGGAATTTGAATCCCTCCCTCTTGCACCATCTCTCGAGCCACGCATTCATCCTATCTATCCTGACATTCCTACTCTGACTAGCTCGTGGCACTGGTAGCAATCCTGAGATTACTACCTTTGAGTTCCTACTTTTTAGTTTAACTCCTAACTCCCTGAATTCCGCTTGTAGGACCTCATCCCGTTTTTTACCTATATCGTTGGTGCCTATGTGCACCACGACAGCTGGCTGTTCATCCTCCCCCCCCCCCCAGAATGTCCTGCAGCCGCTCCGAGACATCCTTGACCCTTGCACCAGGGAGGCAACATACCATCCTGGAGTCTCGATTGCGTCCACAGAACCGCCTGTCTATTGCCCTTACGATCGAGTCCCCTATCACTATAGCCCTGCCATTTTTCTTCCTGCCCTGCTGTGCAGCAGAGCCAGCCACGGTGCCATGAACCTGGCTGCTGCTGCCTTCCCCTGGTGAGCCATCTCCCTCAACAGTATCCAAAGCGGTATATCTGGGTGCTATGTCTTTTCGTCCGACGTCATTTCGTCCAACGACACTTCGTCCACGTCTTTTCGTCCAACGTCTTTTTGTCCGGTGATTTTTTTCGTCAAAGATTTTTTGTGACTTTTTACGTGTTTTTGCTGGATGATTTTTTTTGTCAAAGACTTTTTGTAACTTGACTTTTAGTAAATTGCTTAGTAGCACTCCACTCCACTTTAACTTTTGTACATGGAAATCTTCTCTAATGCACATAATATACAATAAAGCATCTTTATTACCGGCCTCTTTCCTTTAACGAGCCTCGTTAAAGGATAGTTATTATCTGTCTCTTTCCTAATCCCGAATTCGCCCATCCCGAAATGGCAAAGTTCATTGTGTCAACGAAGAGTAAACGGAAGGTGGCTGATGGAAATAACTATATCTACGATTTTCATTCGAGCAGTGCAAACCTAGGAAAAGAATACTGGAGATGTGAGAAAAGAAGGCTATGTTCTGTGCGGATTCACACGGTCACGGAAAACAATGAGCCTAAAATTATTTATTTCTCTAATGAGCACCTTCATCCAGCTGATGTCGATTCGTTAAATGCTAGAAAAGCAGTTGCAGAAATAAAGCATGAAGCAGTGGAAAACATAGCAGCAGGTTCGCGTAGCATACTAGCGGCCAAGTTTACGCAGCTGTCAGAAAATACCTGCTCTCAACTCCCAAGGCTGCCCGTCATCTCAAGGACTATTCAAAGGTGCCGACAAAAAAATTCTGGATTTCCCGCTAATCCAGCGGCTAGACACGGTTTTGAAATACCTGACAAATATTGCAAGCTTGACAATGGCCAGCAGTTTCTGAGGTTCGATTCGGGCGTCGAGGATCAACAGCGCTTACTAGTATTCGCATCAGAAAGTGCTCTTCAGGATTTAGCATCATATCGTCATTGGGCATGTGATGGAACATTCAAGATTGTGCCACAACAGTGGTTTCAACTGTTCTGCATTCATGTACAAGTTAAAGGTAGCAGTCTACCACGGTGTTTGCATTACTGCCGAATAAAAGGAAGCAGACATACGAATTATTCTTTGACCAATTGAAAATTATGCAACCTGATGCAGATCCGATTGATATCATGGCAGATTTCGAAGCTACAGTTCACAAGGCAATTAATTCATCATTCCTTAATGCATCTGTGGTGGCATGTTTGTTTCATTTGAGCCAATCTGTGTTTCGAAAAATTACCGATTTAGGCCTCAAAGAAAAATACAACACAGACTCTGAATTCTGTCTTAAAATTCGATGTTTTTCAGCATTAGCTTTCCTCCCCGTTGAAGATGTCGAAGAGGCTTATGAAGATTTGATAGACGATGAATAAATACCTGCTGAATTCATCGTTTACTTCGACTTGACTTACATAGGCATTGTGAGAGGACATGGTGCCAGACGAAGGAGAGAAACACCTACGTTCCCGATAGCTGTATGGAATGTTAATCAGCGTGTTCTACAAGATCTACCGAGAACAAATAATGCTGCTGAGGGGTTTCATTCTGCGATAAAGCGTTCGGCGGGTGGAGCTCATTTGAATATCTGGAGGTTAATCAAAACTCTGAAGGAAGAGGAAGGGTTAATAATAGGCAAAAAGGCTCAAATTCTTCGGGAGGATCAGGCGACTTCATGTACGCGATATAAGAAAATAACTGAACGCCTCAAAAGATTGGTCGTTGAATATGATCCCACAGCGAAAATTGATTTCTTGAGGAATGTTGCTCACAATTTACATCAATTTTAAGTAATTTCGGGAATTCATCAGTAGTAAACTTTTAGATCTTTTTAACTGCATTTTTAGATTTTTTAACTTTTTAACTGCATTTTTAAGCTTGCATTTTACTTGAATTTCATCAATTACTTGCATTTTAGCAATTAAATTCACTTGCTGTATTGTGCCTGCTTTCTATCAATTAAATGCTTTTATACGGAGTTGATTTGCAATTGGTTAATTGGACGAAGTGACGTTGGACGAAAAGACGGGCGGACAAAAAGACGTTGGACCAAAAGACGTGGACGAAGTGTCGTTGGACGAAATGACGTCGGACGAAAAGACGCGACACGTATATCTGTTTTGCAGGGAGATGACCGCAGGGGACACCTGCACTGCCTTCCTACTCTTGCTCTTTCTTTTGGTCACCCATTTTCTATCTCCCTCAGTAACCTTCACCTGCGGTGTGCCCAACTCGCTAAACGTGCTATCCACGACCTCCTCAGCATCGCGGATGCTCCAAAGTGAGTCCATCCGCAGCTCCAGAGCCGTCAAGCGGTCTAACAAGAGCTGCAACTTAACACACTTCTTGCACGTGAAGGAGCCAGGGACAGTGGACGTGTCCCTGAGCTCCCACATCGCACACGAGGAGCATGACAGACGATGCAAGTCTGCCATGCTCAAGTGAACAACGGAAAGACTATGACAGTCTACCATGCCCAAGTGAACAGCAAGAAGACTATGACAGTCTACAACGCTCAAGTGAACGACAAGAGACACTGAATCTCTACCCACTGTATGTGTGACAAGTGACGACGGCATCCCACTTCCCATACCAGATGTGCAACGTGCCAGACCTCAGCTAGTGTACAGAGCGGCACTCGACAACCACAGTGAGACTACTGGTGACTCCGGTGACACCACGTTACTTCAAACCCCATTCGCTCGAGCCTCTCCACAAGCAAACACATTCCTGAACGTTATGACAATACAGTAACAGCGGTTCACCACAGTATATACATAGAACATTAATGAACATACAACATTACAGCGCAGTACGGGCCCTTCGGCCCTCGATGTTGCGCTGTAATGTTCTATGTTCATTAATGTTCTATGTTCTACAGGACAGTGACAGTGGTTTATCACAATATAAATAATACAGTAACAGCGGTTTACCACAATATATACAATACAGTACAGCGGTTTACCACAATATATACAATACAGTAACAGCGGTTTACCACAATATATACAATACAGTACAGCGGTTTACCACAATATATACAGTATAGGGGCAGCACCGTAGCATGGTGGTTAGCATCAATGCTTCACAGCTCCAGAGTCCCAGGTTCGATTCCCGTCTGTGTGGAGTCACTGGTCACTGTCTGTGTGGAGTCTGCACGTCCTCCCCGTGTGTGCGTGGGTTTCCTCCGGGTGCTCCGGTTTCCTCCCACAGTCCAAAGATGTGCGGGTTTGGTGGATTGGCCAGGCTAAAATTACCCATAGTGTCCTAAAAAATAAGGTTAATGGGGGTTGTTGGGTTACTGGTATAGGGTGGATACGTGGGCTTGAGCAGGGTGATCATTGCTCGGCACAACATCGAGGGCCGAAGGGCCTGTTCTCTGCTGTACTGTTCTAATTCTAATTCTAATACAATACAGTAACAGCGGTTTCCCACAATATATACAATACAGTACAGCGGTTTACACAATATATATAATAAAGTAACAGTGATTCATCACAATATATACAATATACTAACAGAGGTTCACCACAATATATACAACTTAGTAACAGGGGTTTACCACCATACATAGAGTAAAAAGTCTTACAACACAAGGTTAATGTCCAACAGGTGTGTTTCAAATACTAGTTTTCGGAGCACTGCTCCTTCCATGGTGAATGAGGAGGTTTGTTCCAGAAACATATGTGTAGACAATCATGGCTGCCATCGACACCACAAACTGCCGGCACAAACTGGAATGGATCTCCAGGAAGATTGCGCATATAGACACGGACATTACGTTTCTACAAAGATGCAAGAAAGGAGACAAGATCACAAAAGGGCTGCAGATCACAAACCCACTCAAGTCGACCTACAACGCAGACTATGCTGAGAGACTGCCACCGCACCTCTCTTAGACTCCTCAACCACCTCGTACACCAGCTCTACAGCAGACTACGCAACCTGGAAACCAAGATAGAGGCCATATTCTCAACTTGCACTCATGATGCAGCAGACCAGCTGCGGAACACAGCCAAAAAAAAGGAGACAACGATACTATGCCTCCTATATACACATAAATACAACACAGTAACAGCGGTTTACTGCAATATATACAACACAGTAACAGAGGTTCACCACAATATATACAATATAGTAACAGTGGTTTACCACAATATATACAATACAGTAACAGTGGTTTGTCACAATCTATACTATACTGTAACAGTGGTTTACCACCATATACAATACAGTAAAAGTGGTTTACCACAATATATAAGATACAGTAACAGTGGTTTGCCACAATATATACAATACAGTAACCGTGGTTTACCACAATATATATAATACAGTAACAGTGGTTTACCGCAATATATACAATATAGTAACAGTAGTTTACCACAATATATACAATACAGTACAGAGGTTTTGCTCAATATATACAATACAGTAACAGCGGTTTTCCACAATATATTCAAAACAGTAACAGCGGTTTCCCACAATATATACAATACAGTAACAGCAGTTCATCACAATATATACAATACAGTAACAGCGGTTTCCCACAATATACACAATACAATAACAGTGATTTACCACAATACATATAGAAATAAGTCTTACGACACAATGTTAAAGTCCAACAGGTTTGTTTCAAACACTAGCTTTCGGAGCACTGCTCCTTCCTCAGGTGAATGACGTTTGATCCAAAAACATATATACAGACAATCATGGCTAAAATTGACACCGCAAACTGCCGGCTCAAAGTGGAGAGAATCTGCAAATATATAGACATCATTGCGTCCATCGAAGCCGCAAACTTCCAGCTCAAAATGGAGAGGACCTCCATATATATAGACACCATGGCTACCATCCACACTGCAAACTGCCGCCACAAACTGGAGAGGATCTCCAGGAAGATCGCGCATATAGACACGAACATTAAGTTTCTATAAAGATCCAAGAAAGCAGACAAGATCCCGAAAGGGCTGCAGATCACAAAGCCACTCAAGTCGACCTACAATGCAGACTATGGAGAGAGACTCTGCCACCACACCTCTCTCAGACTCCTCAACCACCTCGTACGCCAGCTCTACAGCAGACGACGCAACCTGGAAACCAAGATAGAGGCCATATTCTCATGTTGCGCTCAAGATTCAGCAGACCAGCTGCGGAACACCGCCAAACAGATGATACAACGATACTATGCCACCTGTATGCGCAGCAAGAACAGGAAGCATGAGAAACTCGGCATCACCTCCAGCAGCAACCAAGCCTCCCCCGGTATCACAGTAGAAAACAATACAGGGAAAACTATTGCCAACCTGTCGGACTTCACCCTTCAACCAGACGAAATCGCAGTCCTCAGCAGAGGGCTCAATTTCTGCACCTCAACCAAAATGGACCCCATCAGTCTCGCGGCAGACACGGAGGAATTCATCAGGCAAATGAGGCTCCGGAAATTCTTCCACAGAACCCACGAGGCCGACAGCGAACCCAAGGGGACTATCAATGAACCGGAACAGCAGACCGAGAGATCTGCGGTGCAGCAACCGAAGAGGAAAGAGTCGAATTGGACCCCTCCGGAAGGCCGCTGCCCTAGACTCGACATGTGTGCTCAAGCCATCAGGAGTAGTGCCAATGCCAGATTCATCAGTCGCATTCACAAGACACCCCCGAACGTCACCCAAGCACAACGCAACGCAAACCAGCAGACAAAGGTGGGGCCACTGTCATACTGAACAGAACGGACTACTGCAAAGAAGTGTACCGACTTTTCAACAACCAGGAACCCTATAGACAGTTACCCGCAGATGCGACCAAGGAACACATCCGCCAACTCATCAAACTGATCAGGACCTTGGATCGAGACCTTCAGAGCACCCTACGTGCTCTCATCCCACATATTCCCCGCTTTGGCGATCTCTACTGCCTCCCGAAAATACACAAGGCCAACACACCAGACCATCCTATCGTTTCAGGCAACGGGACCCTGTGTGAGAACCTCTGGCTTCATCGAGGGCATCTTAAAACCCATTGTACAAGGTACGCCCAGCTTCTGTCGCGACACGATGGACTTCCTACAGAAACTCAGCACCCATGGACCAGTTGAACCAGGAACATTCCTCGTCACAATGGATGTTTCGGCACTCTACACCAGCATCTCCCATGACGACGGCATTGCTGCAACAGCCTCAGTCCTCAACACCAACAACTGCCAATCTCCAGACGCAATTCTGCAACTCATCCGCTTCATTCTGGATCACAACGTCTTCAGTTCAACATAAGTTCTTCATCCTGATGCACGGAAGAGCCACGGGGAACAAATTCGCACCTCAATACGCCAACATCTTCATGCACAAGTTTGAACAAGACCTCCTCACCGCACAGGACCTTCAACCAACGTTATACACCAGATACATCAATGACATTTTTTTCCTTTGGGCTCACGGTGAAGATTCACTGAAACGACTACACGATGAGATCAATAAGTTCTATCCCATGGACTATTCTCCAAGTTGTGTTGCATTCTTGGACACACTCGTCTCCATCAAGGACGGTCACCTCAGCACTTCACTTTACCGCAAGCCCACAGATAACCTCAATATGCTCCACTTCTCCAGCCTCCACCCTAAACACTTTAAAGAAGCCATCTCCTATGGACAAGCCCTCCGTATACACAGGATCTGCTCAGGCTAGGAGGAGCGTTACAGACATTTACAGATGCTGAAAGATGCCGTCGCACGAACGGCATATGGCGCTCGACTCATCGATCGACAGTTCCAACGCGCCACAGCAAAAAATCGCACCAACCACCTCAGAAGACAAACACGGGACACAACTGACAGAGTACCCTTGTCGTCCAGTACTTTCCCGGAGTGGAGAAACTATGACATCTTCTTTGCAGCCTCCAACACGTCATCGATGAAGATGATCATGTTGCCAAGGTCATCCCCACACCATCACTACTTGCCTTCAAACAACCGCGCAACCACAAACAAACCATTGCTTGCAGCAAACTATCCAGCCTTCATAACAGCGACCACGACACCAGACAACCCTGTCATGGCAATCTCTGCCAGACTTGCCAGATTGTCGACATGGATACCACCATTACACTTGAGAACACCACCCACCAGGTGCGTGGTACATACACGTGCGACTCGGCCAATGTTGACTACGTCATTCGCTGCAGGAAAGGATGTCCCGAAGCGTGGTACATTGGCGAGACCATGCAGACGCTGCGACAACGAATGAACGGGCATCGCGCGACAATCACCAGGCAGGAATGTTCCCTTCCAGTCGGGGAACATTTCAGCAGTCAAAGGCATTCAGCCTCTGATCTCCGAGTAAGTGTTCCCCAAGGCGGCCATCAGGACGCGCGACTACCAGAATCACTGAGAAGAACCTTATTGCCAAATTCCACACACATGAGTACAGCCTCAAGCGGGACGTGGGATTCATGTCACATTACATTCACCACCCACCATCTGGCCTGGGCTTGCAAAATCCTACCAACTGTCCTGGCTTGAGACAATTCAACCTCTTTAACCTGGGGTACCCCTATCTCTGTATCTGTAAAGATTTAATTACCTGCAAATGCTCGCATTCTAAGCATTGTCTGGCATCTTTGAAATTGCCTAAATATATGTTTCTGCAACATTCCTCTTCATTCACCTGAGGAAGGAGCAGTGCTCCGAAAGCTAGTGTTTGAAACAAACGTGTTGGACTTCAACCTGGTGTTGTAAGACTTCCTACTGTACTCACCCCAGTCCAACGGCGGCATCTCCACATCATGGCTACCATATATACAATGCAGTAAAAGTGATTTACCGCAATATATACAATAGAATATCAGCGGTTCACCATAATATATACAATACAGTAACAGTGATTTACCACAATATATACAATACAGTAACAGCGGTTCACCACAATATATACAATACAGTAACAGTAGTTTACCACAATATATACAATACAGTAACAGAGGTTTACCACAATATATACAATACAGTAACAGAGGTTTACCACAATATATACAATACAGTAACAGATGTTCACCACAATATATACAATACAGTAACAGTAGTTTACCACAATATATACAATACAGTAACAGAGGTTTACCACACACTCTCGCTTCCTGTCCATTCTGAAGCGCCGAGTCTCCTTTTTCCGTCATTTTGTGATTTATGTTTTGTTTAACTGGCCCCTTGCGCCCCACGTCACGGCAAGATGCCGGCCGGCCGAACCCGGCGCCAGTAGGGCTCGGATGCTGCCAAGAACATAGAACATAGAACGATAGAGCGCAGAACAGGCCCTTCGGCCCTCGATGTTGCACCGACATGGAAAAAAACTAAAGGCCATCTAAGCTACACTATGCCCTTATCATCCATATGCTTATCCAATAAACTTTTAAATGCCCTCAATGTTGGCGTGTTCACTACTGTTGCAGGTAGGGCATTCCACGGCCTCACCACTCTTTGCGTAAAAAACCCACCTCTGACCTCTGTCCTATATCTACTACCCCTCAATTTAAGGCTATGTCCCCTCGTGTTATCACCTCCATCCGCGGGAGAAGGCTCTCACTGTCCACCCTATCTAACCCTCTGATCAGTTTGTATGCCTCTATTAAGTCACCTCTTAACCACCTTCTCTCTAACGAAAACAACCTCAAGTCCATCGGCCTTTCCTCATAAGATTTTCCCTCCATACCAGGCAACATCCTGGTAAATCTCCTCTGCATCCGTTCCAAAGCTTCCACGTCCTTCCTATAATGAGGGGACCAGAACTGTATGCAATAATCCAAATGCGGCCGTACTAGAGTTTTGTACAACTGCAACATGACCTCATGGCTCCAGAACTCAATCCCTCTACCAATAAAGGCCAACACACCATAGGCCTTCTTCACAACCCTATCAACCTGGGTGGCAACTTTCAGGGATCTATGTACATGGACACCGAGATCCCTCTGCTCATCCACACTACCAAGAATTTTACCATTAGCCAAATATTCCGCATTCCTGTTATTCTTTCCAAAGTGAATCACCTCACACTTCTCCACATTAAACTCCATTTGCCACCTCTCAGCCCAGCTCTGCAGCTTATCTATGTCCCTCTGTAACCTACAACATCCTTCCGCACTGTATACAACTCCACCGACTTTAGTGTCGTCTGCAAATTTACTCACCCATCCTTCTGCTCCCTCCTCTAGGTCATTTATAAAAATGACAAACAGCAACGGCCCCAGAACAGATCCTTGTGGTACGCCACTCGTAACTGAACTCAATTCTGAACATTTCCCATCAACTACCGCTCTCTGTCTTCTTTCAACTAGCCAATTTCTGATCCACATCTCTAAATCACCCTCAATCCCCAGACTCCGTATTTTCTGCAATAGCCCACCGTGGGGAACCTTATCAAACGCTTTACTGAAATCCATATACACCACATCAACTGCTCTACCCTCGTCTACCTGTTCAGTCACCTTCTCAAAGAACTCGATAAGGTTTGTGAGGCATGACCTAACCTTCACAAAACCATGCTGACTATCCCTAATCATATTATTCCTATCTATATGATTATAAATCGTATCTTTTATAATCCTCTCCAAGACTTTACCCACCACAGGCGTTAGGCTCACCCGCCTATAGTTACCGGGGTTATCTCTACTCCCCTTCTTGAACAAAGGGACCACAATTGCTATCCTCCAGTCCTCTGGCACTATTCCTGTAGCCAATGATGACCTAAAAATCAAAGCCAAAGGTTCAGCAATCTCTTCCCTGGCTTCCCAGAGAATCCTAGGATAAATCCCATCAGGCCCCGGGGACTTATCTATTTACACCTTGTCCAGAATTGCCAACAATTCTTCCCTACGCACCTCAATGCCATCTATTCTAATAGCCTGGGTCTCTGTATTCTCCTCCACAATATTATCTTTTTCCTGAGTGAATACTGACGAAAAGTATTCATTTAGTATCTCGCTTATCTCCTCAGCCTCCACACACAACTTCCCACCACTGTCGTTGACTGGCCCTACTCTTAACCTAGTCATTCTTTTATTCCTGACATACCTATAGAAAGCTTTTGGGTTTTCCTTGATCCTACCTGCCAAAGACTTCTCATGTCCCCTCCTTGCTCGTCTTAGCTCTCTCTTTAGATCATTCCTCGCTTCCTTGTAACTATCAAGCGCCCCAACTGCAACTTCAAGCCTCATCTTCTCATAGGCCTCCTTCTTCCTCTTAACAAGAGATTCCACTTCTTTGGTAAACCACGGTTCCCTCGCTCGACCCCTTCCTCCCTGCCTGACTGGTACGTACTTATCAAGAACATGCAATAGCTGTTCCTTGAACAAGCTCCACATATCCAGTGTGCCCAACCCTTGCATCCTACTTCTCCAACCTACACATCCTAAGCCATGTCTAATGGCATCATAATTGCCCTTCCCCCAGCTATAACTCTTGCCCTTCGGGGTATACTTATCCCTTTCCATCACTAACATAAAGGTCACCGAATTGTGGTCACTGTTTCCAAAGTGCTCCAGATCTAACAGCTGGCCTGGTTCATTACCCAAAACCAAATCCAATGTGGCCTCGCCTCTTGTTAGCCTGTCAACATATTGTGTCAGGAAATCCTCCTGCACACATTGTACAAAGAACGACCCATCTAATGTACTCGAACTATATCTTTTCCAGTCAATATTTGGAAAGTTAAAGTCTCCCATAACAACTACCCTGTTACTTTCGCTCTTTTCCAGAATCATCTTCGCCATACTTTCCTCTACATCGCTAGAACTATTAGGTGGCCTATAGAAAACTCTCAACAAGGTGACCTCTCCTTTCCTGTTTCTAACCTCAGCCCATACTACCTCGGAAGAAGAGTCCCCATCTAGCATCCTTTCCGCCACCGTAATACTGTCCTTGACTAGCAGCGCCACACCTCCCCCTCTTTTGCCCCCTTCTCTGACTTTACTAAAACACCTAAACCCCGGAACCTGCAGCAACCATTCCTGTCCCTGCTCTATCCATGTCTCTGAAATGGCCACAACATCGAAGTCCCAGGTACCAACCAATGCTGCCAGTTCCCCTACCTTATTTCGTATACTCCTGGCATTGAAGTAGACACACTTCAAACCACCTACCTGAACACTGGCACCCTCCTGCAAAGTCAAATCTGTGCTCCTGACCTCTATACTCTCAATCTCCCGTACCCCAAAACTACAATCCAGGTCCCCATGCCCCTGCTGAATTAGTTTAACCCCCCCCCCCCCCAAAGAGCACTAACAAATCTCCCCCCCAGGATATTGGTGCCCCTCAGGTTCAGATGTAGACCATCCTGTCTATAGAGGTCCCACCTTCCCCAGAAAGAGCCCCAGTTATCCAGAAATCTGAATACCTCCCGCCTGCACTATCCCTGTAGCCACGTGTTTAATTGCTCTCTCTCCCTATTCCTCATCTCACTATCACGTGGCACGGGCAACAACCCAGAGATAACAACTCTGTTCGTTCTCGCTCTGAGCTTCCTTCCTAGTTCCCTAAAGGCCTGTCTGTCATCCTTGTCCCCTTTCCTACCTATGTCGTTAGTGCCAATGTGGACTACGACTTGGGGCTGCTCCCCCTCCCCCTTAAGGACCCGGAAAACACGATCCGAGACATCACGTACCCTTGCACCTGGGAGGCAACATACCAAACGTGAGTCTCTCTCGCTCCCACAAAATCTCCTATCTGTGCCCCTGACTATTGAGTCCCCAATTACTAATGTTCTACTCCTTTCCCCCCTTCCCTTCTGAGTAACAGGGACAGACTCCGTGCCAGAGGCCCGTACCCCATGGCTTACCCCTGGTAAGTAGTCCCCCCCACAAATATCCAAAACGGTATACTTGTTACTCAAGGGAACGACCGCAGGGGGTCCCTGCACTGACTGCTTCTTCCCAGTCCCTCTTACAGTTACCCATCTATCTCCAGTCTTTGGTGTAACTACTTCCCTGAAGCTCCTATCTATGACCCCCTCTGCCTCCCGAATGATCCGAAGTTCATCCAGCTCAAGCTCCAGGTCCTTAACACGGTTTTTGAGGAGCTGGAGTTGGGTGCACTTCCCACAGATGAAATCAGCAGGGACACTGACGGCGTCCCTCACCTCAAACATTCTGCAGGAGGCGCATTGTACTGCCTTCCCTGACATCACCTCTAGATTTAAAAAAAACAAGAAAAAGAAAAAGAAAGGAAGAGCTTACCTGATATTCCCTCAAACCCTGCTCCCGCTGAAAGTTAAGCAAATTTAAAGGCACTCACTCACCTTCACGACAGGCCCCTGCTCCCGCTTCCCAACAACCGTGGTTTTTTTTTGGTTAGAGGAGGAGGTAGGGTGGGAAACACTGACGAAGTGTTTCGGGTTTAACTGTCACTTGACAACAGCCCCTCCACAAACCACCTTCAAATTAGGCTGACTGCACTGCACGTATGCAAATTTCCCCAGAACAGCTGATCAGTAGCTCTGTTCTGCTGCCCTCTGCTGGATGAACGAGCAGCGACCGGATTGGGATGCAGCAAGACGTGACACTGGGATGAGCAACGGCCTCTGGCGGCCGGAGGGGGAACAGCAGCTGGTGAGCAGTGAGTGTGGGATATGGGCCTGAGTTGGTCTGTGTCTCTGTCTGTCTGTCTGTCTCTCACTGTGTATTTGTCTGAGTCACAGTAGGTGTCACTCTCTGTGTCTGGGTCTATCTGTATCTCTGCCTGTGTCACTGCCTGTGTCACTGTCTATGTCACTCTCTGTGTCTAGCTCTCTGTCTGGGTCTATGTCTGGGTCTCTGCCTGTGTCACTGTCTCTGTCACTCTCTGTGTCTAGCTCTCTGTCTGGGTCTATGTCTGGGTCTCTGCCTGTGTCACTGTCTATGTCACTCTCTGTGTCTAGCTCTCTGTCTGGGTCTATGTCTGGGTCTCTGCCTGTGTCACTGTCTATGTCACTCTCTGTGTCTAGCTCTCTCTCTGGGCCTATGTCTGGGTATCTGCCTGTGTGTCTGTTAGTGTCTGTATCTCTGTCTGGGTCACTGCCTGTGTCACTCTCTGTGCCTTGGTCTCTGTCTTTGTCTCTGTCTGTGTCTCTGTCTGGATCACTGTCTGGGTCACTTTCTGTGTCTGTCTCTGTCTGTGTCACTACCTGGGTCTCCGTCTGTGGAGTCTGTCTGCATCTCTGTCTGTGAACTGCCTGGGCCTCTGGTTGTGTATCTCTCTGTGTCTGTATCTCTGGCTGTGTATCTCTCTGTGTCACTGTCATTGACTCTGTCAGTGTCTCTGTCTGGGTCTCTGTCTGGGTCTCTGTCTCTGTCTTGGTCGGTGTCACTGTCTGTGTCACTGTCTGGGCATTTGTCTGTGCCTCTGCCTGTGTCACTGTCTGTGTCACTGTCCCTGTCTCTGTCTCTGTAGCTGTCTGGGTCTGTGTCACTGAATATGGCACTGTCTATGTCATTGGCTATGTCATTGGCTATGTCACTGCCTGTGTCACTGTCTGTGTCACTGTCTGTGTCACTGTACGTGTTTCTGTTTGTCTCTTTGTCTGGATCCGTGTATGTGTCTGTGTCTCTGTCTGTGTCTCTGTCTGTGTCTCTGTCTGTGTCTCTGTCTGTGTTCCTGTCTGTGTCTCTGTCTGTGTCTCTGTCTGTGTTCCAGTCTGTGCCTGTGCTTCTGTCTATGTCGCTGTCTGTGTCGCAGTCTGTGTCTCTGTCTGTGTCTGTGTCTGTGTGTCTGTATGTGTCTGTGCCTCTGTCTGTGTCTCTGTCTGTGTCTGTGTCTGTGCCTCTGTCTGTGTCTCTGCCTCTGTCTGTGTCTCTGTCTGTGTCACTACCTGGGTATCCGTCTGTGGAGCCTGTCTGCATCTCTGTCTGTGTCCCTGTCTGGGTGCCTGTCTGTGTCTCTGACCTCGGTCTCGGTTTGTGTCACTGCCTGTACCTCTGGCTGTGTATCTCTCTGTGTCACTTTCATTGACTTTGCCAGTGTCTGTTTCTGTGTCTCTGTCTGTGTCTCTGTCTTGGTCGGTGTCACTGTCTGTGTCACTGTCTGTGTCACTGTCCCTGTCTCTGTCTGTGTAGCTGTGTGTGTCTGTGTCACTGAATCGGGAATGGGACAACTCATCGCCGCCGACTCATCCCCAGCCCAACTCATCCCCAGCCCAACTCATCGCCAGCCAACTCATCGCCAGCCCAACTCATCGCTGCCAACTCATCGCCGCCGACTCATCGCCAGCCCAACTCATCGCTGCCAACTCATCGCCGCCGACACATCGCCAGCCCAACTCATCGCCAGCCCATCTCATCGCCAGCCAACTCATCGCCAGCCCATCTCATCGCCAGCCAACTCATCCCCAGCCCAACTCAGCGCCAGCCCATCTCATCGCCAGCCCAACTCATCGCCAGCCCAACTCATCGCCAGCCCAACTCATCGCCAGCCCAACTCATCGCCAGCCCAACTCATCGCCAGCCAACTCATCGCCAGCCCAACTCATCGCCAGCCCAACTCATCGCCAGCCAACTCATCGCCAGCCCAACTCATCGCCAGCCCAACTCATCGCCGCCGACTCATCGCCAGCCCAACTCATCGCCAGCCAACTCATCGCCAGCCCAACTCATCGCCAGCGAACTCATCGCCAGCCCAACTCATCGCCAGCCCAATAAAAACAGTACAGTCAACAGACTTCTTAACAGCGCTCTGGAGTGAATGGAATCTATTTAAACAATTTAAACCTATAGAAAACAAAGGACATTTTAACATATTTTTCAGTAAATTGACTCTATATATATTGCATATATATTTATTAACATGATAATCCTCCCACATCTATCCACGCAAACGCATCCACATACACACACCCGCATAGGGTTATCAATCGTGACATCTCAAAGAAACTTATTAGCATGAAACCAGTGGCATATATCAGCTGACTTGTACCAGAGTGCACTTTGCAACTCACAAAGTTGCTCAATGTATATTCGTACCTGCGACATATAATTTTGTGCTTTTCGTCTGAATAGCTGAATAGCTGAAATTGACAAACACCAGGGTTATGGAACATGCGAGCGACAAATGTGAAATTGATTAGGTTCAGATTTGGTCAGTTGACTGTTTACTGTAGGGCTTTATTGAAATAGACGCTGTTAATTGTAAGTTACTCTTTTTTGTATTGTGTTTTCCGTCCGTCTCTGGTTAAATACAATCGTTTTTATATTGGGCACTTTTTAAATAGAGTCAATTTACTGAAAAATATACAGTAAACAGTCAACTGACCAAATCTGAACTTAGTCAATTTCACATTTGTCGCTCGCATGTTCCATAACCCTGGTGTTTGTCTATTTCAGCTATTCAGCTATTCAGACTAAATGCACAAAATTATATGTGGCAGGTGCGAATATACATTGAGCCACTTTGTCTCTGTCTGTGTAGCTGTCTGGGTCTGTGTCACTGAATATGGCACTGTCTATGTCATTGGCTATGTCATTGGCTATGTCACTGCCTGTGTCACTACCTGTGTCACTGTCTGTGTCACTGTACGTGTCTCTGCTTGTGTCTTTGTCTGGATCCGTGTCTCTGTCTGTGTCTCTGTCTGTGTCTGTGCCTGTATCTATGTCTCTGTCTGTGTCACTACCTTGGTCTCCGTCTGTGGAGCCTGTCTGCATCTCTGTCTGTGTCCCTGTCTGGGTCTGTTTGTGTCACTGCCTGTACCTCTGGCTGTGTATCTCTCTGTGTAACTGTCATTGACTCTGTCAGTGTCTCTGTCTGTGTCTCTGTCAGTGTCTCTGTCTGTGTCTCTGTCTGTGTCTCTGTCAGTGTCTCTGTCTGTGTCTCTGTCTGTATCTCGTGTCTGTGTCTCTGTCTGTGTATCTGTCTGTATCTCTTGTCTGTGTCTCTGTCTGTGTATCTGTCTGTGTCACTGTCCCTGGCTCTGTCTGTGTCACTGTCTGTGTCACTGTCTGAGTCTGTGTTTCCATCTGTGTCTATGTCTGTATCTCTGTCTTTGTTACTGTCTGTGTCGCTGTCTGTGTCTCTATTTCAGTGAGTGGCACAAAGCCAGCTGATGCGGACATGACTAGAGGCACACAGGGAGACTCTATCTCACACACACTCTGTTACACACTGTCACACACTATCTCACACACTCTCTTTCTCACACATACTCTCTCACACACACTCACAAACTCTGTCACACACACTCTCTCATGCACTCTGTCACACACACACACACTCTGTCACACACTCTGTCTCTCACACACACTGTCATACACACTCTCTCTCTCATACAAACACTCTTTCACACACACTCTCTCTCACAAATACTTCCCCCTTCCACACACTCTCTAACATCACTCACACACACTCTCACACATACTTTCCTCTCACACACACTCTCTCTCACCCACATTCTCTATCTAACACTCTCTATCTCACACACTCTTGCACACACTCTCTCTCTCACACTCTATCTTACACACACTCTCTTTCACACACTCTCTCTCACACATTCTCTCTCTCGCACACACTCTCACACACACTCACACATATTTCCCTCTCACTCAAACTCCCTCACACACACTTTCTCACACTCTCTCACACTCTATCACACTCTCTGATACGCACTTCCACACTCTCACACACACTGCCTCACATTCTCTCTCACATAATCTCTCTCACTCTCTCGCACATCCTGTCTCGCACTCTCAAACTCTGTCTTCACACCCTCTCTCACACACTCTCGCACATTTTCTCTCGCACACTGTTTCACACACACATGCTCCCAGACACACTCCCTCACGCACTATCACATACTCTCTCACACACATTCTGTCACATACACTCTCATACATACTCTCTCACATAGACATTCCATCACGGACTCTCCCTCACAAACACTCTCATTCACACTCTTTAACATACACACTCTCTCACAGAAACACTCTCTCACATGCACACTCTCACATACACGTTCTCACATACACATTCTCGCATGCACAATCTCTCACATACACATTCACTCACGCACTCTATGCACTATCACACACTCTTTCACACACACACTTCCCACACAGACACTCTCACACTCTATCACACTCTCTCATACGCACTTACACTCTCTCGCACACTCCCTCGCACTCACTCTCGCGCACATACCCTTCTCACACACTCTCTCTCGCACACTCTCACACACTTTCTGGCACACTCGCGCACACTCTCCCTCTGACACACACTCTCTCACACACACTCTCTCTCACACTCTCCTTCTCACACAATCTCGCACACACTCTCTCGCACACACTCCCTCACACACTATCACATACTCTCTCTCACACATTCTGTCAAAAACACTCTCATACACACTTTCACACACACTTTCTCACACTCATATGCGCACTTACACACTCACAAACTCCCTCTCACTCACTCTCTCGCAGACTCCCTCTCGCGCACTCTCTCTCGCACACTCTCTCGCACACTCTCTCGCACAATCTCTCTCGCAACCTCTCTCTCACACACTATATCACACTCTCTCATACGCACTTACACACTCTTTCTAACACACCCTCTGACTCACTCTCTCGCACATACACTTGTTCACTCACTCTCTCACACACCCTCTCTCTCACACTCTCTCTCCCACACTCACTCTCGCACACTCCCTCCTGCACAATCTCTCTCGCACACACTCTCTCGCACACTCACTCTCGCACACTCTCAGTCTTTCACTCACTCACACACTCTCGCACACAATCCCTCGCACACACTCTCTCACATTATCACATACTCTCTCACACATTCTGTCACATACACTCTCATACACAGTCTCTCATATAGAGATTACCTCACGCAAACTCCCTCACAAACACTCATACAGACACTCTCACATGCACACTCTCTCACATACACACTCTCATAGACATTCTCTCACGCACCCTCCCTCACAAACACACTCATCCACACTCTCTCACACGGACACTCTCTCACATACACATTCTCTGTCTCCGTCTGTGTCTCTGTCCATGTTTCTGTCCGTGTCTCTGTCTGTGCCTCTGTCTGTGTATGTATATTTATCCGTGTCTCTGTCTGTGTCTCTGTCTGTCCCTTCTAAATCTCTGTCACTGACTCTGTCCGTGTCTCTGTCTGCTAGTCTGTCTGTGTCATTGTCCGTGTCTCTGTCTGTGACTCTGTCTGTGTCTGTGTCTGTGTCTGTCTGTGTCTTTCTGTGTCTCTGCCTGTGTCAGTGAATCTGTCTTTGTCTCCCTCTGTGTCTCTGCTTGTGTCTTTGTCCGTGTCTCTGTCTGTATATTTGTCTGTGTCTGTGTATTTGTCCGTGTCTCCGTCTGTGCTTGTGTCTGTTTCTCTGTCTGTGTCCGTGTCTCTGTCTGTGTCTATGTCCGTGTCTCTGCCATTGTCTGGGTCTCTGTCTGTGTCTCTGCCCGTGTCTGTGGCTTTGTCTGTGTCTCTGCCGGTATCACTGTCTCTTTCTGTGTGACTGTCCGTGTGACTGTCTGTGTCTCTGTCTGTGTCTCTGCCTGTGTATGTGTCTCTGTCTGTGACTCTGTCTGTGTCTCTACCTGTGTCTCTGTCTGTGTCTCTGTCTGTATCTCTACCTGTGGTTCAGTCCCTGCCTGTGTCTGTGTCTCTGTCTGTGTCTCTACCTGTGTCTGTGTCTCTACCTGTGTCTCTGTCAGTGTCCCTGTCCGTGTCTCTGCCTTTGGCTCTGTCTGTCTCTCTGTCTTTGTGTGTGTCTCAGTATCTGTCTTTCTCTTTCTGTCTCTGCCTGTGCCTGTCTGTGACACATTCTGCTGCAGAGACTGTGTTTCAGTGAGAGGCAAACACACCCAGCTGATCTGCCATGGGTGCAGGCACACACACACCCAGTGATCGGCAATGGCCACACACACACACCCAGTGATCGGCAATGGCCACACACACACCCAGTGATCGGCAATGGCCACACACACACCCAGTGATCGGCAATGGCCACACACACACACCCAGTGATCGGCAATGGCCACACACACACCCAGTGATCGGCAATGGCCACACACACACACCCAGTGATCGGCAATGGCCACACACACACCCAGTGATCGGCAATGGCCACACACACACACACCCAGTGATCGGCAATGGCCACACACACACACACCCAGTGATCGGCAATGGCCACACACACACCCCGTGATCGGCAATGGCCACACACACACCCAGTGATCGGCAATGGCCACACACACACCCAGTGATCGGCAATGGCCACACACACACACCCAGTGATCGGCAATGGCCACACACACACACACCCAGTGATCGGCAATGGCCACACACACACACACCCAGTGATCGGTAATGGCCACACAGACACACACCCAGTGATCGGCAATGGCCACACACACACACCCAGTGATCGGCAATGGCCACACACACACCCAGTGATCGGTAATGGCCACACAGACACACACCCAGTGATCGGCAATGGCCACACACACACACACCCAGTGATCGGTAATGGCCACACAGACACACACCCAGTGATCGGCAATGGCGACACACACACACACACACCCAGTGATCGGCACTGGCCACACAGACACACACACCCAGTGATCGGCAATGGCCACACACACACACACACCCAGTGATCGGCACTGGCCACACAGACACACACACAGTGATCGGCAATGGCCACACACACACACACACCCAGTGATCGGCAATGGCCACACACACACACACACCCAGTGATCGGCAATGGCCACACACACACACACCCAGTGATCGGCAATGGCCACACACACACCCAGTGATCGGCAATGGCCACACACACACACACACCCAGTGATCGGCAATGGCCACACACACACACACCCAGTGATCGGCAATGGCCACACACACACACACACACCCAGTGATCGGCAATGGCCACACAGACACACACCCAGTGATCGGCAATGGCCACACACACACACACACCCAGTGATCGGTAATGGCCACACAGACACACACACACAGTGATCGGCAATGGCCACACACACACACACACACCCAGTGATCGGCAATGGCCACACACACACACACCCAGTGATCGGCAATGGCCACACACACACACACCCAGTCATCGGCAATGGCCACACACACACACACCCAGTCATCGGCAATGGCCACACACACACACACACCCAGTGATCGGCAATGGCCACACAGACACATACCCAGTCATCGGCAATGGCCACACACACAAACACCCAGTGATCGGCAATGGCCACACACACCCCCCGTGATCGGCAATGGCCACACACACACCCAGTGATCGGCAATGGCCACACAGACACACACCCAGTGATCGGCAATGGCCACACAGACACACCCAGTGATCGGCAATGGCCACACACACACACACACACAGTGATTGGCAATGGCCACACAGACACACCCAGTGATCGGCAATGGCCACACACACACACACCCAGCGATCGGCAATGGCCACACACACACCCAGTGATCGGCAATGGCCACACACACACACCCCGTGATCGGCAATGGCCACACAGACACACACCCAGTCATCGGCAATGGCCACACACACACACCCAGTCATCGGCAATGGCCACACAGACACACCCAGTCATCGGCAATGGCCACACAGACACACCCAGTGATCGGCAATGGCCACACACACACACAGTGATCGGCAATGGCCACACACACAAACCCCGTGATCGGCAATGGCCACACACACACACACCCAGTGATCGGCAATGGCCACACACACTCACCCAGTCATCGGCAATGGCCACACACACTCACCCAGTCATCGGCAATGGCCACACACACACCCCGTGATCGGCAATGGCCACACAGACACACCCAGTGATCGGCAATGGCCACACACACACACCCAGTCATCGGCAATGGCCACACACACACCCCGTGATCGGCAATGGCCACACAGACACACACACACCCAGTCATCGGCAATGGCCACACACACACCCCGTGATCGGCAATGGCCACACACACACACAGTGATCGGCAATGGCCACACACACTCACCCAGTGATCGGCAATGGCCACACACACACACCCAGTGATCGGCAATGGCCACACACACACACCCAGTGATCGGCAATGGCCACACACACACACACACCCAGTCATCGGCAATGGACACACACACACCCAGTGATCGGCAATGGCCACACAGACACACACCCAGTGATCGGCAATGGCCACACAGACACACACCCAGTCATCGGCAATGGCCACACACACACCCCGTGATCGGCAATGGCCCCACAGACACACACCCAGTCATCGGCAATGGCCACACACACACTCACCCAGTCATCGGCAATGGCCACACACACACACACCCAGTGATCGGCAATGGCCACTCTCACACCCAGTGATCGGCAATGGCCACACAGACACACACCCAGTGATCGGCAATGGCCACACATACACACCCAGTGATCGGCAATGGTCACACACACTCACCCAGTCATCGGCAATGGCCACTCACACACACACCCAGTGATCGGCAATGGCCACACACTCACCCAGTGATCGGCAATGGCCACACACACACACACCCAGTGATCGGCAATGGCCACACACACTCACCCAGTGATCGGCAATGGCCACACACACACACACACCCAGTCATCGGCAATGGCCACACACACACCCCGTGATCGGCAATGACCACACACACTCACACACCCAGTCATCGGCAATGGACACACACACACACACAACCAGTGATCGGCAATGGCCACACAGACACCCAGTGATCGGCAATGGCCACACACACACGCACAGTGATCGGCAATGGACACACACACACACACACACAGTGATTGGCAATGGCCACACACACACACAGTGATCGGCAATGGCCACACACACACACACACACACAGTGATCGGCAATGGCCACACACACACACAGTGATCGGCAATGGCCACACACACACACCCAGTGATCGGCAATGGCCACACACACACACACACACCCAGTGATCGGCAATGGCCACACATACACACACACAGTGATTGGCAATGGCCACACACACACACAGTGATCGGCAATGGCCACACACACACACACACACAGTGATTGGCAATGGCCACACACACACGCACAGCGATCGGCAATGGCCACACACACACACAGTCATCGGCAATGGCCACACACACACACACACACACCCAGTGATCGGCAATGGCCACACACACACCCAGTGATCGGCAATGGCCACACATACACACACACAGTGATTGGCAATAGCCACACACACACTCAACCAGTGATCGGCAATGGCCACACACACACACACAGTGATTGGCAATGGCCACACACACACAGTGATTGGCAATGGCCACACACACACACCCAGTCATTGGCAATAGCCACACACACACACACCAGTGACCGGCAATGGCCACACACACACCCAGTGATCGGCAATGGCCACACACACACACACCCCGTGATCGGTAATGGCCACACAGACACACACACCCAGTGATCGGCAATGGCCACACACACACACACACCCGTGATCGGTAATGGCCACACAGACACACACACAGTGATCGGCAATGGCCACACACACACCCAGTGATCGGCAATGGCCACACACACAGTGATCGGCAATGGCCACACACACACCCAGTGATCGGCAATGGCCACACACACACACAGTGATCGGCAATGGCCACACACACACACACACCCGTGATCGGCAATGGCCACACAGACACACACACAGTGATCGGCAATGGCCACACACACACACCCAGTGATCGGCAATGGCCACACAGACACACACACCCAGTGATCGGCAATGGCCACACACACACACACAGTGACCGGCAATGGCCACACACACACACAGTGATCGGCAATGGCCACACACACACACACACACCCGTGATCGGCAATGGCCACACACACACAGTGATTGACAATGGGCACACACACACACCAGTGATCGGCAATGGCCACACACACACCCAGCGATCGGCAATGGCCACACACACACACACACACAGTGATTGGCAATGGCCACACACACACACACAGTATTCGGCAATGGCCACACACACACACACACACACACCCAGTGATCGGCAATGGCCACACACACACCCAGTGATCGGCAATGGCCACACATACACACACACAGTGATTGGCAATGGCCACACACACACACCCAGTCATTGGCAATAGCCACACACACACTCAACCAGTGATCGGCAATGGCCACACACACACACACAGTGATTGGCAATGGCCACACACACACCAGTGATCGGCAATGGCCACACACACACCCAGTGATCGGCAATGGCCACACACACACACACCCAGTGATCGGCAATGGCCACACAGACACACACACAGTGATCGGCAATGGCCACACACACACACCCAGTGATCGGCAATGGCCACACACAGTGACCGGCAATGGCCACACACACACACCCAGTGATCGGCAATGGCCACACACAGTGATCGGCAATGGCCACACACACACACAGTGATCGGCAATGGCCACACACACACACACACACCCGTGATCGGCAATGGCCACACACACACACACACCCGTGATCGGCAATGGCCACACACACACACACCCAGTCATAGGCAATGGCCACACACAAACACACACCCAGTGATCGGCAATGGCCACACAGACACACACCCAGTGATCGGCAATGGCCACACACACACCCCGTGATCGGCAATGGCCACACACACACCCAGTGATCGGCAATGGCCACACACACACACCCAGTGATAGGCAATGGACACACACACACACACCCAGTCATAGGCAATGGCCACACACAAACACACACCCAGTGATCGGCAATGGCCACACAGACACACACCCAGTGATCGGCAATGGCCACACACACACCCGTGATCGGCAATGGCCACACACACACACACCCAGTCATAGGCAATGGCCACACACAAACACACACCCAGTGATCGGCAATGGCCACACAGACACACACCCAGTGATCGGCAATGGCCACACAGACACACACCCAGTGATCGGCAATGGCCACACACACACCCCGTGATCGGCAATGGCCACACACACACCCAGTGATCGGCAATGGCCACACAGACACACACCCAGTGATCGGCAATGGCCACACACACACACACACCGTGATCGGCAATGGCCACACACAGACACACACCCAGTCATCGGCAATGGCCACACAGACACACACACCCAGTGATCGGCAATGGCCACACATACACACCCAGTGATCGGCAATGGCCACACACACTCACCCAGTCATCGGCAATGGCCACACACACACCCAGTGATCGGCAATGGCCACACACACTCACCCAGTGATCGGCAATGGCCACACACACACACACCCAGTGATCGGCAATGGCCACACATACTCACCCAGTGATCGGCAATGGCCACACACACACACACACCCAGTCATCGGCAATGGCCACACACACACCCCGTGATCGGCAATGACCACACACACTCACACACCCAGTCATCGGCAATGGACACACACACACACAACCAGTGATCGGCAATGGCCACACACACACCCAGTGATCGGCAATGGCCACACAGACACCCAGTGATCGGCAATGGCCACACACACACGCACAGTGATCGGCAATGGACACACACACACACACACACAGTGATTGGCAATGGCCACACACACACACAGTGATCGGCAATGGCCACACACACACACACACACACAGTGATCGGCAATGGCCACACACACACACAGTGATCGGCAATGGCCACACACACACACACCCAGTGATCGGCAATGGCCACACACACACACACACACAGTGATTGGCAATGGCCACACACACACACACAGTCATCGGCAATGGCCACACACACACACGCGCACAGCGATCGGCAATGGCCACACACACACACAGTGATTGGCAATGGCCACACACACACACACAGTCATCGGCAATGGCCACACACACACACACACACACCCAGTGATCGGCAATGGCCACACACACACCCAGTGATCGGCAATGGCCACACATACACACACACAGTGATTGGCAATGGCCACACACACACACCCAGTCATTGGCAATAGCCACACACACACTCAACCAGTGATCGGCAATGGCCACACAGACACACACAGTGATCGGCAATGGCCACACACACACACCCAGTGATCGGCAATGGCCACACACAGTGACCGGCAATGGCCACACACACACACAGTGATCGGCAATGGCCACACACACACACACACACACCCGTGATCGGCAATGGCCACACACACACAGTGATTGACAATGGGCACACACACACACCAGTGATCGGCAATGGCCACACACACACCCAGCGATCGGCAATGGCCACACACACACACACACACAGTGATTGGCAATGGCCACACACACACACACAGTATTCGGCAATGGCCACACACACAAACCCAGTGATCGGCAATGGCCACACACACACCCAGTGATCGGCAATGGCCACACATACACACACACAGTGATTGGCAATGGCCACACACACACACCCAGTCATTGGCAATAGCCACACACACACTCAACCAGTGATCGGCAATGGCCACACACACACACACAGTGATTTGCAATGGCCACACACACACAGTAATTGACAATGGGCACACACACACACCAGTGATCGGCAATGGCCACACACACACCCAGTGATCGGCAATGGCCACACACACACACACACCCGTGATCGGCAATGGCCACACAGACACACACACAGTGATCGGCAATGGCCACACACGCACACCCAGTGATCGGCAATGGCCACACACAGTGACCGGCAATGGCCACACACACACACAGTGATCCAGCGAGGATGGACATCTTGCCAAGGTCATCCCCACACCCCCACTACTGGCCTTCAAACAACCGCGCAACCTCAAACAAACCATTGTTTGCAGCAAATTACCCAGCCTTCAGAACAGCAACCACAACACCACAAAACCCTGCCAGGGTAATCTCTGCAAGACATGCCAGATCATCGACATGGACACCACCATTACACGTGGAAACACCACCCACCAGGTACGCGGCGCATACTCGTGCGACTCGACCAATGTAGTCTACCTCATACGCTGCAGGAAAGGATGTCCCGAAGCGTGGTACATTGGCGAGACCATGCAGACACTGCGACAACGAATAAACGGGCATCGTGCGACTATCAACAGGCAGGACTGTTCCCTTCCAGTTGGGGAACACTTCAGCAGTCAAGGACATTCAGCCTCTGATCTCCGGGTCAGCATTCTACAAGGAGGCCTTCAGGAGACGCGACAACGCAAAATTGCTGAGCAAAAACTTATAGCTAAGTTCCGCACGCATGAATGCGGACTCAACCGGGATCTGGGATTCATGTCGCATTACATTCGGCCCCCACCAACAAGCCTGGACTTGCAGAGGCCTACCGACTGAACTGGCTTGGGACAATTCACACCTCTTTAACCTGGAGTTACCTCTCTCTCTGCATCTTTGATGATTTGATTGCCTGCAGGTGCTCGCATTCCGGGGCATCTCTGACTGTGTCTATATAAACATTTCTGGAACAAGCCTTTCCATTCACCTGAAGAAGGAGCCGTGCTCCGAAAGCTCGTGTTTGAAACAAACCTGTTGGACTTTAACCTGGTGTTGTAAGACTTCTTACTGTGCTCACCCCAGTCCAACGCCGGCATCTCCACAACACAGTGATCGGCAATGGCCACACACACACACACACACACACACGTGATCGGCAATGGCCACACACACACACACACCCAGTGATCGGCAATGGCCACACACAGTGACCGGCAATGGCCACACACACACACAGTGATCGGCAATGGCCACACACACACACACACACCCGTGATCGGCAATGGCCACACACACACACACACAGTGATTGAAAATGGGCACACACACACACCAGTGATCGGCAATGGCCACACACACACCCAGCGATCGGCAATGGCCACACACACACACACACACAGTGATTGGCAATGGCCACACACACACACACCAGTATTCGGCAATGGCCACACACACACACACACACACCCAGTGATCGGCAATGGCCACACACACACCCAGTGATCGGCAATGGCCACACATACACACACACAGTGATTGGCAATGGCCACACACACACACCCAGTCATTGGCAATAGCCACACACACACTCAACCAGTGATCGGCAATGGCCACACACACACACACAGTGATTGGCAATGGCCACACACACACAGTGATCGGCAATGGCCACACACACACACACACCCGTGATCGGCAATGGCCACACAGACACACACACAGTGATCGGCAATGGCCACACACACACACCCAGTGATCGGCAATGGCCACACACAGTGACCGGCAATGGCCACACACACACACAGTGATCGGCAATGGCCACACACACACACACACACCCGTGATCGGCAATGGCCACACACACACACACACCCGTGATCGGCAATGGCCACACACACACACCCAGTCATCGGCAATGGCCACACAGACACACACACCCAGTCATCGGCAATGGCCACACAGACACACACCCAGTCATCGGCAATGGCCACACACACAAACACCCAGTGATCGGCAATGGCCACACACACACCCCGTGATCGGCAATGGCCACACACACACCCAGTGATAGGCAATGGCCACACAGACACACACCCAGTGATCGGCAATGGCCACACAGACACACCCAGTGATCGGCAATGGCCACACACACACACACACACCGTGATCGGCAATGGCCACACACACACACCCAGTGATCGGCAATGGCCACACACACACACCCCGTGATCGGCAATGGCCACACAGACACACACCCAGTCATCGGCAATGGCCACACACACACACCCAGTCATCGGCAATGGCCACACAGACACACCCAGTCATCGGCAATGGCCACACAGACACACAGTGATCGGCAATGGCCACACACACAAACCCCGTGATCGGCAATGGCCACACACACACACACCCAGTGATCGGCAATGGCCACACACACACACACCCAGTGATCGGCAATGGCCACGCACACTCACCCAGTCATCGGCAATGGCCACACACACTCACCCAGTCATCGGCAATGGCCACACACACACCCCGTGATCGGCAATGGCCACACACACACCCAGTGATCGGCAATGGCCACACACACTCACCCAGTGATCGGCAATGGCCACACACACACACCCAGTGATCGGCAATGGCCACACACACACACACACCCAGTCATCGGCAATGGACACACACACACCCAGTGATCGGCAATGGCCACACAGACACACACCCAGTGGTCGGCAATGGCCACACAGACACACACCCAGTCATCGGCAATGGCCACACACACACCCAGTGATCGGCAATGGCCACACACACACACACACACAGTGATCGGCAATGGACACACACACACACACACACAGTGATTGGCAATGGCCACACACACACACAGTGATCGGCAATGGCCACACACACACACACACACACACAGTGATCGGCAATGGCCACACACACTCACCCAGTGATCGGCAATGGCCACACACACACCCCGTGATCGGCAATGACCACACACACTCACACACCCAGTCATCGGCAATGGACACACACACACACACAACCAGTGATCGGCAATGGCCACACACACACCCAGTGATCGGCAATGGCCACACAGACACCCAGTGATCGGCAATGGCCACACACACACACACACTCAGCGAGCGGCAATGGACACACACACACACACACACTGATTGGCAATGGCCACACACACACACACAGTGATCGGCAATGGCCACACACACACACACACACAGTGATCGGCAATGGCCACACATACACACACACAGTGATTGGCAATGGCCACACACACACACACAGTGATCGGCAATGGCCACACACACACACAGTGATTGGCAATGGCCACACACACACACACAGCGATCGGCAATGGCCACACACACACACACACACACAGTGATTGGCAATGGCCACACACACACACCCAGTGATCGGCAATGGCCACACACACACCCAGTGATCGGTAATGGCCACACATACACACACCCAGTCATTGGCAATAGCCACACACACACTCAACCAGTGATCGGCAATGGCCACACACACACACACAGTGATTGGCAATGGCCACACACACACAGTGATTGACAATGGGCACACACACACACCAGTGATTGGCAATGGCCACACACACACCCAGTGATCGGCAATGGACACACACACACACACCCGTGATCGGCAATGGCCACACAGACACACATACAGTGATCGGCAATGGCCACACACACACACCCAGTGATCGGCAATGGCCACACACAGTGACCGGCAATGGCCACACACACACACCCAGTGACCGGCAATGGCCACACACAGTGATCGGCTAAGGCCACACACACACACACACACCCGTGATCGGCAATGGCCACACACACACACACACCCGTGATCGGCAATGGCCACACACACACACACACCCGTGATCGGCAATGGCCACACACACACACACACCCGTGATCGGCAATGGCCACACACACACACACACCCGTGATCGGCAATGGCCACACAGACACACACACACAGTGATCGGCAATGGCCACAATACACACACACAGTGATCGGCAATGGCCACACACACACACACCCAGTGATCGGCAATGGCCACACAGACACACACACCCAGTCATCGGCAATGGCCACACAGACACACACACCCAGTCATCGGCAATGGCCACACAGACACACACACCCAGTCATCGGCAATGGCCACACACACACACCCAGTGATCGGGAATGACCACACACACGCACATACACACACGGCTGATCGGCCATGGGTGGAGCCAGACACACCTCAGCTCATAACATCCTCACTTCCTCACACCCTCACACCCCTACACCAGACACCCTCAAACACACCTTCACATCTCTACACCCTCACACTCTCACATACAGCCTCACACCATCACACCCTCACACACTCACACACTCACAGCCACACACCCTTACACCCTCACACACTCACACTCATACCCTTACACACTCATACCCTCACATCTTCACATACTCACACACACATACTCACAGCCTCACACCCCTACACCCTCACACTCTCACATACAGCCTCACACCATCACACCCTCACACACTCACACACTCACAGCCACACACCCTTACACCCTCACACACTCACACTCATACCCTTACACACTCATACCCTCACATCTTCACATACTCACACACACATACTACAGCCTCACACCACTTCTCCCTCACACACTCACACCCTCACAGCCTCACACCCCTACATCCTCACACACTCACACTCATACCCTTACACACTCATACCCTCACATCTTCACATACTCACACTCACCTACAGCCTCACACCACTACTCCCTCACGCACTCACACCCTCACACGCACCCTCACATCCCTACACCCTCACACCCTCACACACTCACAGCCTCACAATCCTACACCCTCACACACTCACACTCACACCCTTACACACTCATACCCTCACATCTTCACATACTCACACACACATACTCACAGCCTCACACCACTTCTCCCTCACGCACTTACACCCTCACACGCACCCTCAGACACTCACATACTCACACCCAAACACCCTTACACACACCCACACCCTCACACGCTCAGACACACACCCCTGGATCCTCACACACTCACACTCCCACACACTCACACCCTCACACACTCACACCCTCACACCCCTACACCCTCACATCCTCACACCCCTACATCCACACACACTCACACTCTCACACCCTCACACCATCACACCCTCACACACTCATACCTTCACACCCCTACACCCTCACACACACCCTCACACACTCGCACCTTCACACACACACCCACACGCACACACTCACGCCCTCACAAGCTCACACACGCACCCCAACACCCTCACTACCTCACACACTCACACACTCACACCCTTACACACTCATACCCTCACACCCCTACACCCTCGCACCGTCACACCCTCACACTCTCACACCGTCACACCCTCACACCTCACACCCTCACATCATCACACCCTCACAATTATATTTAACACTACCCTTTCCTGCTACATGGATAATGTGGACAGTTAGATCTAGATATTCTGGGCAGCACAGTGGCCTAGTGGTTAGCACAACCGCCTCGGCGCTGAGGTCCCAGGTTCGATCCCGGCTCTTATTTGCACATTTTCCCCGTGTCAGCGTGGGTTCCGCCCCCACAACCCAAAAATGTGCAGAATAGGTGGATTGGCCACCCTAAATTGCCCCTTAATTGGAAAAAATAATTGGCTAATGTAAATTTATTTTTTAAAAATCTAGATTTTCGCAGGTTGGTAAACATTCCCTGTAGCTAGGGTCACATGTGTGGGAGCAGGTGAACAGTCTGCAATGGCATCAGTCCACGTCCCACTGCCAGTTGGCTAAACCTGTTATGCTGTTGCAGAGGATATAACTGTTGTTCACCTTCATCAAATCAATCATGAAACCGGTTTCAGTTACATCCTTCCTCCTCCGTTCACTGCTTCATGTCCTTTTCTATCTGATACACTCTCCCATTTCCTATCTCCTCCCCTCGTTTCCTCTACCCCCCCCCCCACTCCAAACCCACCCCCCTCCCCACCCCACCCCACAGTTCAAAAATCGCATTTCCCGTCTTTTGTGTCGTCTATTTCTCTATGTTTCTCGGGCACCATGCAGTTCCTGTTTTCTGTTTCAAAGATAGTTTTGATATCTCCAAGTTAAATTTAGGGCAAATGACCTCAAATTCCGCTTTAAAATTTCGCTTTAAAACGCCCTTCCGTTGAAATTCGATCATTGATCCTGTGCTTCTGGCAAGAGCTGCTGGACAATCCCTGCCCAGTCATCTCTGAAGCACCTCGACGTCATTGCCCACACTGCCACCACACCTCCTGCTGCTTCCGGGTTTCTATCATTGTTGATGATTCGGTACAATCAGTGTAGGAGATTGGAAGATGAGTGCGTGGACCGGGCACTGGGAGAGGAGATATCCCGTGCTCCTCCTCACCGTTAATATTGTAGCTAATTTAAAATAAATGTGTAATGCTCCAATGACAAACTACTGACCAGTTTTGAATTATTTGAAGTATTTGAGTGAAGGGATATAGCAACACATTCTTCAATTGCTCTCTAAATTTTGTCTGGGTAATTGCGTAAATAGCAGTGTTTGTGCAGCAACTCAAGAGCTGCAGCATGAAGCCGATTTCCATCACAAAATAATCCAGACTGATAGACTGATATCCAAAATAATACAAGCGGCTCCATATACAATAGATAGTTAGTACTGACCATAACAATATAAAATTGGCCGAGATAACAAACAGTAAAATGATGGATTTCCTCCGACTTTCCATTTCTGGGTCCCTTATCATCCCTTGTTCCAAATTAAAGCGAGAAAGAGGAAAATGGCCATGCAGGCAATGGAACGCCTCATGAACCCAAAGCAGTTTGTGGTCGCAGCGACCAGCAGTAGCAGAGTAGGCCAGTGTCCCGTATGGGAGCTGGATGAGGGGGGATCTTATAGAAACATTTAAAATTATGAAGGGAATAGATAGGATAGATGCGGGCAGGTTGTTTCCACTGGCGGGTGACAGCAGAACTAGGGGGCATAGCCTCAAAATAAGGGGAAGTAGATTTAGGACTGAGTTTCGGAGGAACTTCTTCACCCAAAGGGTTGTGAATCTATGGAATTCCTTGCCCAGTGAAGCAGTTGAGGCTCCTTCATTACATGTTTTTAAGGTAAAGATAGATAGTTTTTTGAAGAATAAAGGGATTAAGGGTTATGGTGTTCGGGCCGGAAAGTGGAGCTGAGTCCACAAAAGATCAGCCATGATCTAATTGAATGGCGGAGCAGGCTCGAGGGGCCAGATGGCCTACTCCTGCTCCTAGTTCTTATGTTCTTATGTTCTTATGGAACTCAGGAAGTATCTCAAAGGGAAAGGATTGCCCCTTTGGTGTGAGTTTTTACATAGAATTACATAGAACTACATAGAACAGTACAGCACAGAACAGGCCCTTCGGCCCTCGATGTTGTGCCGAGCAATGATCACCCTACTTAAACCCACGTAACCCAACAATCCCCCCATTAACCTTGCACTACGGGCAATTTAGCATGGCCAATCCACCTAACCCGCACATCTTTGGACTGTGGGAGGAAACCGGAGCACCCGGAGGAAACCCACGCACACACGGGGAGGACGTGCAGACTCCACACAGACAGTGACCCAGCCGGGAATCGAACCTGGGACCCTGGAGCTGTGAAGCATTGATGCTAACCACCATGCTACCGTGAGGCCCCATTGTGTGAATGAGGAGACAGGTCCCGGGAGTATAGGACATATTTGGTGGGAGAACCTTTCTCAAATTCACAAGAAGAGTTTAGGAAAAGCACGCAAGCCGACCAACACACACTCTCTCTCACACACTCTCTCATACACACGCTCTCACACACACTGCCACATACATTCTCATACACACTCTCTCACATACACATTCTCTCATGCACACTCTCTCACCATACACATTCTCTCACACACTACATACTCTATTGCTCACTCTTTCACACACTATCTCTCACACTCTCTCATGCGCACTTACACACTCTCTCTAACACACTCCCTCTCACTCACTCTCTCACACATACTCTTTCTCACACACTCTTTCTCAAACTCTCTACACACTTGCACACACACGTTCTCACACTCACACTCTCATACGCACTTTCACATTCTCTATAACATTCTCCCTTTCACTCACTCTCTCACACACTCTCTCACACACACTCTCTCACACACTCTCTCACACACACTCTCATACACACTCTCATACACACTCTGTCACACACACTGTCACACACACACACTGTCACATACACTCCCATAAACACTCTCACTTACACATTCTCTCATGCACACTCCCTCACACTCACATACTCTCTCACACATTCTCTCTCACACACTCTCTCACACACGCTCTATCAAACAAACTCTCTCACATCCACACACTCTTACACACTCTCACATACACATCTCAGACACTCTCTCACACACTTTACACACTCTATCACGCACAAGCTATCACACACTACACACTGTGATTCACACTCTCTACACACACGTTCTCACACACACTTTCTCACACACACTATCACACAAACGTTACACACACTCTCTCATCACATGCTGACACACTCTCGCACACTCTCCCACACTCTCTCTCACACTCTACACACTCTCACACACACACTTTCTCACACACATTCTATCACCCACACTCACCCTCATCCACACACTCTCTATCTCAGACACAATCTCTCACATACACTCTCACACACTCTCACTCTCACTCTATCTCTCACACACACACACACATATTCTCCCAGCAACATTCTCTCACACGCTATCTCACACCCTCTCTCACACCCTCTCCTCTTACACACTCCCTCATACACTCTCACAAACTCTCTTACATAACCTCCATCTCTCACACACTCTCACATACACTCTCTCAAACACTCTCTCTCTCACTCTATCTCACTCACAGTCTCACAAACATTCTCTCACGTCATCTCTCTCACACACACTCTAACACACACTCTCACAAACATTCTCTCACACACTCTCGCCCTCTTATCTCACACACTCTCACAAACTCTCTCTCACACATACACTCTTTCTCGCATACTCTCTCATACGCATAGAGCTCTATCACACCTCACTCACTCTCTCGCACACTCTCTTTCGCACACTCTCTCTCTCTCGCACACTCTCTCTTGCACAGACTCTCACATACGCAGTTACACACGCTCTCTCACACACTGCCTCACTCACTCTGGCACACAATCTCTCTCACACACCCTCGTACACTCTCTCTCGCACACTCTGGCACACTCACTCGTACACTCTCTCACACACTCTACTGCACACTCTATCACACTCTATCACACACTCTCTCGAATACACTCGCTCTCACTCTCTCGCACACTCTCTCGCACACACTCTTGCTTATGCTCTCCCGCACTCTCTCGCACACGCTCTCTCACACACTTTCACAATCCCTCTATCACTATCTCACACACTCTCTCACACACTCTCACACTCTCACACACTCTCGCACACTCTCGCTTACACATACACTCTCTCGCACACACATGCTTTCACACACACTCCCTCGCATACTATCACACACTCTTTCACACACATTCTGTCACCTACACTCTATCACACTATCTCTCACACTCACACACATTCTGTCACATACACTCCCATATAAACTCTCACGTGCACACTCTCTCGTCATACACATCACACACTCTACACACTCTGTCACTCACTCTTTCACACACTCTCTCACAATCTATAATGCGCACGTACACACTCTCTCTAACACTCTACCTCTCACACTCTCTCACACATACTCTTTCTCACACACTCTCACTCACTCTCTCTTCACACTCTGTCATTCACTATTTCACACACTATCACATTCTCTCATATGCACTTACACACTCTCTAACACACTCCCGTTCACGTACTCTCTCGCACACTATTTCGCACACACTCTCTCACACACTCTCTCATGCACTCTCACACACACTCTCTCACACACTCTCTCACACTCACATGCGCACTTACACACTTTCTCTAACACACTCCCTTTCACTCACTCTCCCGCACACACTCACTCTCATGCGCACTTACACACTCTCTTTAGCATACTCCCTTTCACTCAGACTCTCGCATATACTCTTTCTCACATACTCTCTCTCACTCTCTCTACACACTTGCTCACGCACACCTTCTCACACTATCACACTCTCTCATACGCATAGAGCTCTATCACAGCCTCACACTCTCTTGCACACTCTCTTTTGCACACTCTCACTCTCGCACACAATCTCACTCACACGCCCTCGCACACTCTCTCTTGCATACTCTGGCACACTCACTCGCACACTCTCTCTCTCGCACACTCTCTCTTGCACACACTTTCTCGCACACTCTCACACATTCTCCCTTTCACACCCTCTAATCACATACACACTTGCTCACGCACTCCCTCTCACTCACACTCTCTCTCTCACATACTCTATCACACACACTCTATCACTCACATTCTCTCGAACTCTCTCGCACACTCTCTCGCGCACACTCTCTTGCATTCATTCTCCCGCACTCTCTCGCACATGCTCTCTCTCACACACTTTCACAATCCCTTTCTCACTATCTCACACACTCTCTCACACACTCTCACACTCTCACACACTCTCGCACACTCTCTCTCACACATACACTCTCTCACAAACACATGCTTTCACACACACTCCATCGCACACTATCACACACTCTTTCACACACATTCTGTCAGATACACTCTATCACACTATCTCTCACACACTCACACACATTCTGTGACATACACTCCCATATAAACTCTCACGTGCACACTCTCTCATCATACACATCACACACTCTACACACTCTGTCACTCACTCTTTCACACACTCTCTCACAATCTATCATGCGCACATACACACTCTCTCTAACACTCTACCTCTCACACTCTCTCACACATACTCTTTCTCACACACTCTCTCTCACTCTCTCTACACACTCTGTCATTCACTATTTCACACACTATCACATTCTCTCATATGCACTTACACACTCTCTAACACACTCCCGTTCACTCACTCTCTCGCACACTTTTTCGCACACTCTCTCACGCACTCTCACACACACTCTCTCACACACTCTCTCACACTCACATGCGCACTTACACACTTTCTCTAACACACTCCCTTTCACTCACTCTCTCGCACACACTCACACTCATGCGCACTTACACACTCTCTTTAGCATACTCCCTTTCACTCAGACTCTCGCATATACTCTCTCACATACTCTCTCTCACTCTCTCTACACACTTGCTCACGCACACCTTCTCACACTATCACACTCTCTCATACGCACAGAGTTCTATCACACCCTCACTCACTCTCTCGCACACTCTCTTTCGCACACTCTCACTCTCGCACACAATCTCTCTCACACCCTCGCACACTCTCTCTTGCATACTCTGGCACACTCACTCGCACACTCTCTCTCTCACACTCTCTCTTGCACACTCTTTCTCGCACACTCTCTCCCACATTCTCCCTTTCACACCCTCTAATCACATACACACTTGCTCACGCACTCCCTCTCACTCACACTCTCTCTCACATACTCAATCACACACTCTATCACTCACACTCTCTCGAACTCTCTCGCACACTCTCTCGCGTACACTCTCTTGCATACGTTCTCCCGCACTCTCTCACACGCTCTCTCTCACACACTTTCACAATCCCTCTCTCACTATCTCACACACTCTCTCACACACTCTCGCACACTCTCTCTCACGCATACACTCTCTCACAAACACATGCTCTCACACACACTCCCTCGCACGCTATCACATACTCTTTCACACACATTCTGTCACATACACTTTATCACACTATCTCTCACACACGCACATTCTGTGACATTCACTCTCATATAAACTCTCATGTGCACACTCTCTCATCATACACATCACACACTCTACACACTCTGTCACTCACTCTTTCACACACTCTCTCACAATCTATCATGCGCATGTACACACTCTCTCTAACACTCTACCTCTCACACTCTCTCACACATACTCTTTCTCACACACTCTCTCTCACTCTCTCTACACACTCTGTCATTCACTATTTTACACACTATCACATTCTCTCATCTGCACTTACACACTCTCTAACACACTCCCTTTCACTCACTCTCTCGCACACTCTTTCGTACACACTCACTCTCATGCGCACTTACACTCTTTCTCTAGAACACTCCCTTTCACTCACTCTCTCGCACACTCTTTATCACACACTCTCTCGCACTCTCTCGCACCCTCTATTTTGCACACTCTGTCACACTCACAGACTCTTTCACACATTCTCACACACACTCTCTCCCTCTCTCTACACACTTGCTCACACACACTGTCTCACACTCTATCACACTCTCTCATATGCACTTACACGCTCTCTCTAACACACTCCCTTTCACTCACTCTCTCACACATACTCTTTATCACACACACTCTCTTGCACCCTCTATTTCGCACGCTCTGTCACACTCACAGACTCTCTCACACATTCTCACACGCACTCTCTCACACACACTCTCTCTCATACTCTCACACACCCTCTCTCACGCACACAATCTCTCACACACTCCCTCACACACTATCGCACACTCTCTCACACAAACTGTCACATACACACTCTCTCACACACACACTGTCACACACATTCTCTCACACACATTCTCTCACACACACTCTCACACACACTGTCACACACACTGTCACATACAATCTCATACACACTCTCTCAGACACAAATTATGTTATGCGCATTCCCTCACAAACACTCCGACACTCTCACACATTCTTTCTCACATTCTCGGAAACACACACTCTCACACACTTTCTCCCACAGACACATTATCTCACAAACCCTCTCTCACCCACTCTATCACACTGCACACTGTCATACACACGTTCTCATATACTCTTTCTCTCACACACTCTATCACACAAACTTCGCACACTCTCTCACACATTCCCTCACTCACTCTCTCTCAGACACACTCTCTCTCACACTCTCTACACTCACACAGACTTTCTCACTCACATTCTCTCACCCACACTATCACACACTCTCACACACACTATCACAAACACGCTCTCACACATTTTCTCACACAGTCTACCACACACTCTCACATGCAACTCTCTCTCACACACACACTCTATCACGCACTGTCTCTCGCACCCTCAGTCACACGCATTCATCCTCTAACACACACTCACACACATTCTCTGACACGCGCTCCCTCACAAACATTCTCCATCACACTCTCTCACACAACTCACGGTAGCATTGTGGACAGCACAATTGCTTCACAGCTCCAGGGTCCCAGGTTCGATTCCCGGCTGGGTCATTGTCTGTGCGGAGTCTGCACATCCTCACCGTGTGTGCGTGGGTTTCCTCCGGGTGCTCCGGTTTCCTCCCACAGTCCAAAGATGTGCAGGTTAGGTGGATTGGCCATGATAAATTACCCTTCATGTCCAAAATTGCCCTTAGTGTTTGGTGGGGTTACTGGGTTATGGGGATAGGGTGGAGATGTTGACCTTTCGTCGGGTACTCTTTCCAAGAGCCGGTGCAGACTCGATGGGCCAATTAGCCTCCTTCTGCACTGTAAATTCTATAAACTCTCTTAAACACTCTCTGAAACACTTTCTCACGCACTTTCTCACACACACTCACTCACATTCTCTCACACTCTCCCACACATTCTATCACACTCTCGCTCACACAATCTCTCACTCACACACCCTCTCTTACACACAATCTCTCACACACATTCTCTCTCACACACCCACACACACTCACACATAAACTCTCTCATACACTCTCACACACACTCTCTCTCACACTTTCCCTCACACATTCTCTCACACACTCTCAGCATTATTCTCTAACACACACTCCCACACACTCCTTTTTACCGTCTATCTCTCACCGTCTCTCTCTCTCTCTCTCCCTCGTCTATCTCTGGTTTCCACTTTCTCTCTCAACCTCTTTTCACTTACCCTCTTCCTCACTGACCCTCCTTCACTCCTCTCGATATCTTTCTTTTTCACCTTTCACTCTATTTCTCTTGCACTCTATTTTCTATCGGCGCCTCACATGTACCAGCTCCCGTTTCCCTCACATCTCCCAGTTGAAGTGCGTGTATCTGATGGAGGGCCGGTATCAGTTAGAGACGGGTTATTTGTTTTCACAGCTAAATATGTATTTTCTCTGCTCAGTGAGATGACGTGTTTGTTTCTGCTGCAGTTTGTGAGATTGCTGAGCTTCCAATGTTTCAAAAATGTTTTCTGAGTTTGTGGAGCTGCATCAGATTTAGGTTTGGAATCATTTACATTGACCGTCAAATACTTGCAGAATTTCCAATCTTTGAAAATTGCTTTTTATGCTCAGCCTGATTCCTTTAAATGACAGAGCTGAATGCTCAGAGTTAAAGAAGCAGTTACACCCCAGAGTGCAGTGGACCCACCCAGAGCAACACACTGACAATTGGAACTGAATCACTGAATAGTCACAGTTACAGAGACGGATAGCACTGAAACAATCTGAGATCGAGAGATGGGACTGATGGTGTGGATCAATGTGATCAACACAGTCCAGTGTTTTGAAACTCTTTACTCACTCCAAAGTAATATTTTCTATCACTGAACACAATGAGTAATCTGTTTATTCATATCTTTACAAAAAAACAGGTTTAATAATGTCGCAATATCCCTGAGTAGTTTTTTCAGGGTTTAAGTTAAAGGCTTTGACAATATCTAACCCCAGGATTTATGACAGGGAGTCTGCCGGCAACACAAAGGGACACATCACTCCACACTGAACATGCCTACACCAATTAATATTGCTGGGAAAATATTCTACCCAATCCTTGCTGTTGTTGGTGTTCCCGGTAAGTGAACCACTGAAGTTGTGCAAATCTGTGTGGGAGCGCCTCTCTGAATGTGAACTGTGACTGAACATGTTTAATGTTGATCTCGCGCTCACTGCTGCACAGAAACCTGATTGATGATATAATTTACTGCAGTCAGATGTGTTTAAACATGTCTATGGTTTGAAACCCTTTCATTAACTGACAATAAACCTGTTTGTAACTCACGGGATATCTGATCAATGAAGGTATGATATTGAGTGGAATCTTGTATAATGTTTGATTGGACCTCAGAGAAGGCGATCTCTCTGAAGGAAGGTTTAATGGGGGTAAGAATAAAATTATACTGATTGTGTGTCACTAGCCAGAGTGAAATAGCCAATCTATTATCCATTTGTTACTGGAAATATCTGGCTGTATGGAATTGTATTCTGTGTGGGTCAGGAGCTCGACTCGCATAAATTGGTTCTATTTTGAAATAATGTATTTTATTGGTGAGTGATCGCTTCATCTCTCTCTATCTATCTGTATGTCCCCCCCCCCCCCCCCCCTCTCTCTCTCTCTCTCTCCCTCACTGTTTTATATTTGGAATAGATCGAAACAGGAAAACTTTGTCTGTGGTTTGAAGATGTTTGATATTTATTGTGTGAAGTGAAATGTCTCGATATCTGCATTTTCTATTGAACCTCTCCAACATAAACAGATATAACCCGCATTCTGATATTTAATAAAACCCACAATAATGCAGTAACTAATGGGTTTCTGATATTTTTCTCATTTCTACCAATCCTGAAATGAACTCCAATATTTGTTCAAAGATTCAGGGGCTACTGTAGCTCACTGGGCTAAATCGCTGGCTTTTAAAGCAGGCCAAGCAGGCCAGCAGCACGTTTCGATTCCCATTCCAGCCTCCCCGGACAGGCGCTGGAATGTGTCGACTAGGGTTTTTTTACAGTAACTTCATTGAAGCCTACTCGTGACAATAAGCGATTTTCATTTTCAATGCTATGGTTGTTTTGAAACTGCTTCAAATGATTTGCGAATCAGTTCACCTGAACCCAGACCCCCCTCCAGTCCATCCAGACACTTGTTTTCCAAGGAGTGATTAGGAGACTTATTGGTATGATCAAAATGTAGCAGCGGACACAGAAATACCCACTTTGCAAATTTATAGTTGAAGACTGATGTGTTGCTGTATTTGGTTGTATTCTTCCTCTATATTTACTGTCACTCTCAATTTGTCTTTGTCTGTAAACTCTGCAATTATCATTATGCTTCCCGATTCCATATTATTGATGTAAATAGTGAAGGAGAGTGATCCCAGAGGTGATCCTCCTGGAACACCACTTCCCACCTATCAGACTAAATCCCTTTAACCCCTCTCCCTGTTTTATGTGTGTGTCGCCAGCATGTGTCCATTCTGCTACCGTGTCCCCTAACTCCACTGGCTCTGAGATTACTCATCAATCCGTTATGTCGGATCTTACTGACGGCCTTTAGAAAATCAAACTGGTTAACATCGATCATTCTAATCACATCTGTCTCTTCTGATACTTATTGAAATAATACATCAAATCTGTCCAGAATAAAGTTTACTTTGGACTATGTGTTGACTGTTTATTTTACTATGTGTCTCGAGATATTTTACCTCATAGTTTTAATTACAGTTTCCTACTATTGACGTTGTGACTGGGATTGTTTTCTCAAATTGATTTACATTTTATTTTAAAGTCATGAATAAAAGAAGCCGATTGCTGATTTTTAATTATTTTGGAATATTCTGATGGTTATTACTGAATAGATAATTGTGTCTCTGCTGTTTCTGACTGTCAGTTTTGTGAATATTTGTGGTTTAAATCTATCCGTCTCCAGTAATCTTCCTCTACATGGACCCCACCCTCTGGCCTCCAATCTGCTCCTGATCTTTTCATTGAGATCTGTCAGTGCGACATCGACCGCCTGAATTTCTCTACCCCTCTCAACCTCTATCCTGTCTCCCGCTGAAATTGCTCCAATCCTCTCTCTAATATCTAACCCTGACCTGCTGATGTGAGTTTCTCACAAGTGTGCTGCCATTATTGTCTGATGCACTGACCTTTTCCTCTCAGAGGCTGAGCACCAACTCTCAGGCCCATCCTGCTCGGGTTTCCTCCCACAGTCCAAAGACGTGCAGGTTAGGTGGATTGGCCATGATAAATTGTACTTAGTGACCAAAACGCCGAAGAGGGTTTATCGGGTTATGGGGATAGGGTGGAAATGAAGGTTTAAATGGGTCGGTGCAGACTCGATGGGCCGAATGGCCTACTTATGTGTGTTATATGTTCTCCTTTGAAGTTATCCAGTGATCTGGATGCACCTTTTTAACATGCAGAGAGAGAAAGAGAGAGAAACTCCAAGATCCTTATAGTCTGAGTAAGGCTTCCATCTGTCTAAACCGAAAGTAAAACCCAGAGCCACAGCCCAGCTTCCAGTTCAAAAAGAAAGTGAAAACCAGAACTGCCCAGCTCCACCCACACAATGGCATCACTGCAGCCACTTGAGAAGAAACACATTTCTTAAAGGGACATTCCCATGCATGTCCCCTGCTTTCGACATCATAGTCCCGCAACCCCACACATCCTGCATTCGACCTCCGGCTTCTACCTCCTTCACAAAATCCACAAACACGTCTGGTCTGATCTCCTCAAGCATCTTCTCTACCGAGTAATATTACACTCCTGTATGCTTCACCCGATGCCTGTGTGTCATACTTCACTTTGAGTTTGAACTGGTTGGTTCTGCATAGGTTGAAAAGAAGGGTTTCTCTTCATGTATCTTCAAAGCTCTTTCCAGGTTACTTGATAACTTGAAAATAAATAAATAATTGCTTTCTAGAGGAAGCCAAACCTGCTGTTCTGGAAAGCAAAGAAGAGCATCCACACCAGGTCTTCAGTTCTGTGTGCTTGGCCACAGCTTTGAAAAGGGGTTTCTGCTTTATAGGATCTTTCTTAAATTTGAACAGTTAAAGGGAGAATCTATTAAGGCTTATATAATAGAGTACTATAGCTGAGTGGGGTATTTATATTTGTACGTTATAAAAATGCATACTGTGTGTGTTTATAAAAATGTTAATTAAATTGGTAGAATAAACTGGTTTTGATTAAATGTGCTTAAGGTCTCTGTTGAATAACGCCTGAAAGGCAAGCCCTTGTGCTCCCCGTAACCAAAATCAATAAACGGCTGTAGGTCAGGTGAACTCCAGGATATACTTTGGGGTTTTCTAAACCTTGCCCCAGAACACAAGTCTTGTATTTACATTGTGAATTTAAGTTTGTCCTCCATATTTCTCTCATGTATCGGATGACCCATTATTTCAGCTTCCAGCTCCCACAAACCCATTCCTTCTGGTCTTGACTCTATCCTCTCTCCGTTTGATCTGTCCCTTCCCACCGACATTCCTGATTCTCCTAATGCAGGATGTGTTATAAACCCGGCCCTTTTCTCTGGCCCTAATGCCTAATCTTGACTGTGGATGTCCAATCCAGCAACTCCTCCGTTCCCCAACAGGGTGGTCTGAGGCCTCTCAGCTTCTTCCTTGATCGGAGGCCGGGACAATCCGTGACCTCCACCATCTCCCTCCGCCTTTCTGTCACTCAATCATTTCTCCTATAACTCGTCTCACTTCCTGCAAATAAAAGGTGTGACCTTAGGTACCCTCCTGGGCCCTGCTATCTTTGTCATTGTGTAGGTTATTTGCACACTCCCTCTTCCTGTTCAATCCAGGTCCCCTCCCACAGCTCAGGTTCTGTTACAACGGTGACTGTATTAGTGACACTTCATATTTCTGCCTGGAGCTGGGAACATGAATCACTTTTGCTTCCAATTTCTACCCCTCTCTCACGTTGACAAAGTCCATCTCCGACACTTCTTTTCCCTTCCTTGACCTACCTGTGACTATTTCCAGCGATAGACTGATCATCTATAGATAGAACAGTACAGCACAGAACAGGCCCTTCGGCCCTCGAAGTTGTGCCGAGCAATGATCACCCTACTCAAACCCACGTATCCACCCTATACCCGTAACCCAACAACCCCCCCTTAACCTTACTTTTTAGGACATTACGGGCAATTTAGCATGGCCAATCCACCTAACCCGCACATCTTTGGACTGTGGGAGGAAGCCGGAGCACCCGGAGGAAACCCACGCACACACGGGGAGGACGTGCAGACTCCGCACAGACAGTGACCCAGCCGGGAACCAAACCTGGGACCCTGGAGCTGTGAAGCATTTATGCTAACCACCATGCTACCGTGCTGCCCCTTTTTTTCTAAAATATCTGTCAAACTTATGCTTCAATATATTCAATGACCCCGCCAGATACAACTGGTCCCTGTGGAAGAGAAATCCAAAGACTAACAACCCTCTGAGGGAAGAGATGACTGGAAATCTATAACGTAGCTATATTCTTATAGAACAGTACAGCACAGAACAAAATCTATACTCATAACAACTCACCGAATCCACAGCTACCTCGTATACAGGTCCTCACACCCTTCATTAAAGGGCTGAATCCCATTCTCCCAGTATCCCCACCTCCATCGCCTCTGATTGATGAGGGTAGGGCAGTGAATGTTGTCTACATGGACTTCAGTAAAGCCTTTGATAAGGTGCCTCATGGCAGACTTACCGAAGGTGAACTCACACAGGATCAGAGGTGAGCTGGCAAGATGAATTCAGAACTGGCACGGTCACAGTAGACAGGGTAGCAGTGGAAAGGTGTTTTCCACATGTAGATCGGTAACTAGTGGCGTTACTCAGGGGTCAGTGCTGCGACCTTTGCACTACTTTTTTACCCTCTATCTCTCACCGTCTATCTCTCTCTCTCCCCCTCTTTCTCTACTATCTTCTTTCACTCTCAACCTCTTGTCACTTACCCTCTTCCTCAATGACCCTGCTTCTCTCCTCTCGATGTCTTTCTTTTTCACCTCTCACTCTATTTCTCTTGCACTCTATTTCCTATCGGCACATCGCATGGACCAGCTCTTGCTTCCCTCACATCTCCCAGTTTATGTGTGTGTATCTGATGGAGGGCCGGTATCAGTTAGAGATTGGTTATTAGTTTTCACAGCTGAATATGTATTTTTTCTGCTCAATGAGGAGATGTGTTTGTGTCTGCTGCAGGTTATGCGATTTCTGAGCTTCCAATGTTTCAAAAATGTTTTCTGTGTTTGAGGAGCTGCATCAGATTTAGGTTTGGAATCATTTACTTTGACCTTCAAATTCTTCGAGATTTTCCATTCATTGAAATTTGCTTTTTATGCTCAACCTGAACCTCTTAAATCACAGAACTGAATGGTCACAGTTACAGAGACAGCTACACTGCAGAGTGCAGTGGAACAACCCAGAGAAACACACTGACAATTGGAACTGAATCACTGAATGGTCACAGTTACAGAGACAGCTACATCCCAGAGTGCAGTGGACCCACCCAGGGAAACACACTGACAATTGGAACTGAATCACTAAATGGTCACCGTGTTGTGAGGGATGTCACTAAAACAATCTGAGATCTAGGGATGGGACTGATGGTATCAATATGATCAACAGTCCAGTGTTTGGAAACACTTCACTCACTCCAAAGTAATATTTTCAATCACTGAACACAATGACGTTTTCCCTTTGTTCATAGCTTTAAAAAAAACAGGTTTAATGATGTTGCAATATCCCTGAGTAGTTTTCTCAGGGTAAAAATTAAAGGCTTTGACAATATCTAACCTCAGAGTTTATTGCAGGGAGTCTGCCGACAACACAAAGGGACACATCACTCCACACTGAACATGCCTACACCAATTAATATTGCTGGGAAAATATTCTACCCAATCCTTGCTGTTGTTGGTGTTCCCGGTAAGTGACTCTCACCACTGAAGTTGTGTAAATCTGTGTGGGAGCGCCTCTCTGAATGTGAACTGTGACTGAACATGTTTAATGTTGATCTCGCGCTCACTGTTGTATAGAAGCCTGATCAACAATATAATTTACTGCAGTCAGATGTGTTTAAACATGTCAATGGTTTGAATCCCTTTCATTAACTGACAATAAACCTGTTTGTAACTCACGGAATCTTTGATCAATTAAGTTATTATATTGAGTGGAATGTTGTATAATGTTGATTGGAACTCAGAAGGGGTCTCTTTGAAGGAAGGACTAGCTTGGGTGAGAATGAAATTAAACTGAGTGTGGGTCACTAGCCAGAGAGGAATAGCCAATCCAATTATCCATTTGTTATGGGAACTATCTGTCTGTGTGGAATTGAATTCTGTGTGGTTCAGGAACTGGACTCAAATAAATTAGTTCTGTTTTGAAATACTGTATTTTATTGGTGAGTATTCGCTTCATCTCTCTCGATCTTTGTCTCTCTCTCTCTCAGCCCCTCTCTGAGGGGCTGGTTTAGCTCACAAGGCTAAATCGCTGGCTTATAAAGCAGACCAAGCAGGCCAGCAGCGCGGTTCGATTCCCGTACCAGCCTCCCCGGACAGGCGCCGGAATGTGGCGACTAGGGGCTTTTCACAGTAACTTCATTGAAGCCTACTCGTGACAATAAGCGATTTTCATTTCATTTTATCTTTGGAATAGATTAGAAACAGGAAAATGTTGTCTGTGTTTTGAAGATGTTTGATATTTATTGTGTGAAGTGAAATGTTTCGATACCTCCATTTTCTATTGAACTTCTCCAACATAAACAGATATCAGTCGCATTCTGATATGTAATAAAATCCACAATAATGCAGCATTCTAATGGGTTTCTGATATTTTTCTAATTTCTACCAATCCTGAAATGAACTCCAATGTTTGTTCAATTTTATGGTTATTTTTAAAATGCTTTAAATGATTTGTGAATCTGTCACCTGAACCCAGAGACCCCCCCAGTCCATCCAGACACTTGTTCTTTGTGAATCTTGTGATCAGGATGGATGTCGTAGTGTTCACAAAGATCACAGAAGCTAAGTTCATTAACAAAGCTAACATTTATTTACGCTGCTTATATTAAGCTCGACCACTTACTCTTATAGTAAACAATAATCTAATAATCAACAATCTACACTTTACTAACACCAGTCTGTGCAATCTCTCGATAACGGTACTCTCGTCTATCACTACACCCATTCGCTCCTGTATGCCATCTCCCGGAAGACAGTGCTTTATATAGTTCTGCATCCAGCCCCATCTAGTGGCTAATCATGATATGACATTAACACTTTGTATTCTGAACATTTCACATAATGTCACTGCATCGAGGGTACGACCAGATCAGCCATGAGCGTATTGAATGGGCAGACTCAATGGCCCAAATGGATTCCTCCTGCTCCTATCTGGCCTGTATTCTGCCTGCGTGCCAGTCAATTGCCTTGTGCTCACATTCAGTTCTGCATTTGATTATTTAGCCTGGGTAACTGATTATCTGTGAGAGGGAAATTCTCTCGAGGTTACTGACCAGAGATCAAAGCTTCTTGTCCCATAAACTGCGGCATGAACTGACTGATCTGGGTAAACAGGCTGCTTTATCACAGGTCGCGGTAACCTGCACAGGACTTTGAGCCACTGTGACTCTTTAGCAATGTGACTGTTCACTCTCTCACTGACTGGCTGTCCGTGAACAGCAGGAAGCTGCCTTTGTATAGCACCGACGAGTGGCTGCACAACATCCCAATGGGCAGCCACGTGACTGCCCGTGATGTGGGTAAGGGTTGGGCAGCAACAATGTGAAGATGAATGTGGAGGTGAGAAAAAGCTCGACGAAAGAGAGAGGCCTGAAAGGAGACAGAGAGAAAATAAGGGAGGAGACAAAGACAGGGACAGAGACAGAAAAAGAGAGAGAGAGAGAGAGAGACAGGCACAGTTGGGCAGACAGAGAGAGAGACACAGGGCTGGGCAGAGAAAAAATGTGGGACAGATAGCTAGAGTGAAAAAGAGAGTCATAGAGACAGAGACAGTGAGAGATGGAGTGACAGAGAGAGATATACAGAGAGAGATAGAGAGACGCACAGAGAGAAAGAGACAGAGAAAGCACAAAGAGAAACGCACATTGACAGTGCGACAGAGTGTGACAAAGAGAGAATGATACAAAGAGAGATTGAGACAGAGAGGGAGACGCTGAGAGAGACACAGAGACAGAGAAAGAGACACAAAGACACAGAGAGAAAGAGAGACAGAGGGACATAGAAAGAGACAGTGACAGAGGGAGCGAGTTAAAGGAAGCGATTGAGAGACAGAGAGACAGAGCGAGAGAGAGCGACAAAGGAGAGCGACAAAGATGGAGAGAGAAAGAAAAAGAGAAATACAGAGCAAGAGAGTGAGGTTTAGAGGGACTGATAGAGAAATCTAGTCAGATAGAGAGAGACAAAGAGAGAGTGAGGGACAGAGAGAGACAGACGCAGAGAGAGACAGACAGACAAACAGAGATGGAGAGAGAACAAGAGATAGAGACAGTGATGGGCAGAGAAAAAGTATCAGACAGAGAAAGGTCGAGTGAGAAAGGCAGAGGGGTAGAATGTGACTTTCTCTGTCTTTCTCTGTCTCTGTCTCTCTGTCTGTCTTATTGTCGCTCTATCTCACTATCTGACTGCCTCTCTCTATTGCTCCCTCTAACTCGCTCTCTCTTTCTGTGCCTCACTCTATCTGTCAATCTGTCTCTTGCTGTCCCTCGCTTGCTGTTTGTCTCTTTCTCTCTGTCTCCCTCTTTCTCTCTCTGTCTTTCTGTCTCTCTGTCTCTCTCTCATTCCCTCTGTCTCTCTGCCTCTGTCTTTGTGTCGCTCTCTCTCGCTATCTGCCTGTCTCTTAGTCGCTCCATCTAACTCGCTCTGTCTGTCACTCTTGCTCTCCTTGTCACTTTAACTTTCTGTCTCTCTCTCTCTGTCTGTCTCTGTGTCCCCCTCTCTATCTGTCTCACTATGTCCTTGTATAATTATTTGCCATGCTCTCCTTCACTCTCTGCGTCTCTCGGTGTTTTTTCTGAATCTTTCTGTGTCTCTTGAGCTCTGCCTCACTCACATAGAACATAGAACAGTACAGCACAGAACAGGCCCTACGGCCCTCGATGTTGTGCCGAGCAATGATCACCCTACTTAAACCCACGTAACCCGTATACCCGTAACCCAACAATCCCCCCATTAACCTTACACTACGGGGAATTTAGCATGGCCAATCCACCTAACCTGCACATCTTTGGACTGTGGGAGGAAACCGGAGCACCCGGAGGAAACCCACGCACACACGGGGAGGACGTGCAGACTCCACACAGACAGTGACCCAGCCGGGAATCGAACCTGGGACCCTGGAGCTGTGAAGCATTGATGCTAACCACCATGCTACCGTGAGGCCCCTAAGTCTGTTTCTCTGTCTAAGTCACTGTTTCTCTTTGTAGCCTTCTCTGTCTCTATGTCTCTCACTGTCTCTATCTCCCTGTCTCACTGTCAATCTCTGTCTGGCTCTTCTCTGCGCATAACTCTCTCTCTCTGTCTGCCTGGCTGTATATCTCTCTGTCTGCCTCTCTCTGTCGCTCACTCTCTTTCTCTGTGACTCTGACGCTGTCTCTATCTGACTGGCTTTCTCTATCAGTCTGTCTAAATCTCTCTCTCTCTATCTATCTATCTCTATCTCTCTATCTGTCTCTCTCTCTCTCTCCCTGTCTGTGTCTTTCACAGTCTCTCTCAGTATCTGTGTCTCTCTGTCTCTCTCTCTCTCTCTGTCACACTCACTGTTGCACTCTCTCAGTGCGTCTCTCTTTGCGTTTTTCTGTCTCTCTCAGTCTCTCTGCAGAAAACAAACATACAGAGTGAGAGAGTGAGATTTCGAGAGACATAAAGAAAGCCATTCAGATAGTGAGGGACAGAGAGAGAGAGAGACAGAGAGAGTGAGAGAGGCAGAGGGACAGAGAGTGACACATAGAGAGACAGAGACACACAGAGAGGGAAGCTGAGGGAGAGAGACAGAGAGAGAGACAGAGAGAAATAGAGAAACGGAGGGAGAGAGATAGAGAGACATAGACAAAGAAAAAAAACAAAGAGAAAGACAGAGAGAGACAGGCAAGGAAAGACGGTCTAAGAAAGACAGAGAGAGAGAGGGACAGAGAGAGAGAGACTGAGAGAGAGAGACTGAGAGAGAGACAGACAGAGAGCGATAGAGACAAAGTGAAAAACAAACAGAGGCACAGAGAGAGAGACAGAGAGGGTTAGGGAGTAATGTCCACAGTTCAGACCTTCCGCAGGCAGGTAACACAATGGCAGAGCGATGGAAATGGGGGGTTGCTCCTGAAACGAGACTCAGAGGAGTGCAGAAATCTAGGAGAATTGAGGGCGGTGATCGAGGGCAGGAAAGAGAGAGAGTGGCATTTGAAAGGGAGGATGAAAATTGTTGGGGATCTGGAGGTGTTACAAAGATAGATGGGGTTGAAGGCACAGTCAGCTATTTGGTCATTTAAGTGTGGATTGAAAGAGATCGGGAGGTTAAGAGGTCAGGAGCGAACGAAGACCAGAACTGTGCACTTTGCTCCCGTCTGGTCAAACCGAGGGTTACGGAGAATGAAACCGTGCACACTGCTCCCAGTGTGGTCAAACCGAGGGTTACAGAGACCGGAACTGTGCACAGTGCTCCCAGTGTGGGTCTAACCGAGAGATACGGAGACCGGAACTGTGCACAGTGCTCCCAGTGTGGTCTAACTGAGGGATACGGAGACCAGAACTCTGCACAGTGCTCCCAGTGTGGTCTAACTGAGGGATACGGAGACCGGAACTGTGCACAGTGCTCCCAGTGTGGTCTAACCAAGGGATACGGAGACCAGAACTGTGCACAGTGCTCCCAGTATGGTTTAACCAAGGGATACGGAGACCGGAACTGTGCACAGTGCTCCCAGTGTGGTCAAACCGAGGGATATGGAGACTGGAACTGTGCACTTTGCTCCCGTCTGGTCAAACCGAGGGTTACGGAGAATGAAACCATGCACACTGCTCCCAGTGTGGTATAACCGAAAGATACGGAGACCAGAACTCTGCACAGTGCTCCCAGTGTGGTCTAACTGAGGGATACGGAGACCGGAACTGTGCACAGTGCTCCCAGTGTGGTCTAACCAAGGGATACGGAGACCAGAACTGTGCACAGTGCTCCCAGTGTGGTCTAACTGAGGGATACGGAGACCGGAACTGTGCACAGTGCTCCCAGTATGGTCTAACCGAGGGATACGGAGACCAGAACTCTGCACAGTGCTCCCAGTGTGGTCTAACCGACGGATATGGAGACCGGAACTGTGCACAGTGCCCCCAGTGTGGTCTAACTGAGGGATATGGAGACCGGGACTGTGCACAGTGCTCCCAGTGTGGTCTAACCGAGTGATACGGAGACCAGAACTGAGCTCAGTGCTCCCAGTGTGGGTCTAACCGAGGGATATGGAGAGCGGAACTGTGCACAGTGCTCCCAGTGTGATCTAACCGAGGGATATGAAGACCGGAACTGTGCACAGTGCTCCCAGTGTGGGTCTAACTGAGGGATATGGAGACTGGAACTGTGCACAGTGCTCCCAGTGTGGGTCTAACTGAGGGATATGGAGACGGGAACTGTGCACAGTGCTCCCAGTGTGGGTCTAACCGAGGGATACGGAGACCAGAACTGAGCTCAGTGCTCCCAGTGTGGGTCTAACCGAGGGATACGGAGACCAGAACTGAGCTCAGTGCTCCCAGTGTGGGTCTAACTGAGGGATATGGAGACCGGAACTGTGCACAGTGCTCCCAGTGTGGGTCTAACCGAGGGATATGGAGAGCGGAACTGTGCACAGTGCTCCCCGTGTGGTCTTACCGATGGATACGGAGACCAGAACTGTGCTCAGTGCTCCCAGTGTGGTCTAACCGAGGGATACGGACACCAGAACTGTGCACAGTGCCCCCAGTGTGGTCTAACCGACGGATATGGAGACCGGAACTGTGCACAGTGCCCCCAGTGTGGTCTAACCGAGGGATATGGGGACAGGAACTGTGCACAGTGCTCCCAGTGTGGTCTAACCAAGGGATACGGAGAGCGGAACTGTGCACATTGCTCCCAGTCTGGTCTAACCGAGGGATACGGACACAGAACTGTGCACATTGCTCCCAGTCTGGTCTAACCGAGGGATACGGAGACCGGAACTGTGCACAGTGCTCCCAGTGTGGGTCTAACCGAGGGATACGGACACAGAACTGTGCACATTGCTCCCAGTGTGGTCTAACCGAGGGATACGGAGACCGGAACTGTGCACAGTGCTCCCAGTGTGGGTCTAACCGAGGGATACGGACACAGAACTGTGCACATTGCTCCCAGTGTGGGTCTAACCGAGGGATACGGAGACCGGAACTGTGCACAGTGCTCCCAGTGTGGGTCTAACCGAGGGATACGGAGACCGGAACTGTGCACTGTGCTCCCACTGTCGTCTAACCGGGGGATACAAAGACCAGAACGGTGCATGGTGCTCTGAGTCAGTTCTAACCAAGTTCTGTGTAGCTTTGAGTTCAATTAATTCAGCTTCAGTTTTTGTGTGTACTTGGTGCAGGGGTGGGGGTAGCTGGAAGGTATATTCTCTCAAATAATAATTCCTGTATGTCTACTGGGGAACTGGGATTACTGAACCCATACATTTGCTCTGAGTTTAACAGATAGTGAGTTTAGTGTGGGCGGGTTTCTATGTCTCAGGAAGAGATACCTACACAGAAAAAGTCTCTTAAATGTCAGAAATCCATGGCATTAAAATATATTTGAAATTTAGTCAAATCACGCCATCCAGTTGGGTTTGTGGTAAATCTTTACTGTGGATTTGTGTCTGTAAGGACATTGCTGGAGTAAGAGTAGGAGGGCAAGTTGGAATCATTTTATAATATTTGTACTTACTTTTTATCAAATCTTTAATGTCAGGTCGCTCTGCTTCATTTTGCCCTTGTTGTTTATGTTACAGTTTCCCAATCAGACTCTTGTGAATGTACTCAGTGACTGACCTCCACGCAATCTGAAAAATAAAACCACGTTAGGATCAATCAAGTCAGGTTTCACTCTGTGGTTGGACTTGTCCAGTTTTCACAACAGCTGGGCTCATCGCTTTAGGCTAATGTCATGTTTCTCTCCGGCTTCGTCCCGTGGTAGAAATGTCTCCTTCAGAATAGTTTCCGCCTCTGAGTGTGGCCTGGCGTCCTCTCAAAATGGCTCTGCTATTCCTGCTGATCGTGTCGAGTAAGTATCCGTATTTCTGCAGATTGACACGTGCCTAGTAATTGGTTCATGCCTGTGAGGTACAGAATGATGGGTGATTCGATGTCGTGTCAGATGGAGGATGGAGCGTTAGAGCCCAGTGTGTAAGACAGAAACAGAGAGACAGTGAGGGAGAGACAGTGAGAGAGATACAGAGAGGGAGAGAGACAGCAAGAGTGTGAGACAGAAACAGAGAGAGAGAGACAGTGAGGGAGACAGAGAGAGAGATACAGAGAGGGAGAGAGACAGCAAGAGTGTGAGACAGAAACAGAGAGAGAGAGACAGAGGGAGACAGAGAGAGAGATACAGAGAGGGAGAGAGACAGAAAGAGTGTGAGACAGAAACAGAGAGACAGTGAGGAAGACAGAGAGAGGGAGAGAGACAGCAAGAGTGTGAGACAGAAACAGAGAGACAGTGAGGGAGAGACAGTTAGAGAGATGGAGAGAGGGAGAGAGACAGCAAGAGTGTGAGACAGAAACAGAGAGAGAGAGACAGAGGGAGACAGAGAGAGAGATACAGAGAGGGAGAGAGACAGAAAGAGTGTGAGACAGAAACAGAGAGACAGTGAGGAAGACAGAGAGAGGGAGAGAGACAGCAAGAGTGTGAGACAGAAACAGAGAGACAGTGAGGGAGAGACAGTGAGAGAGATGGAGAGAGGGAGAGAGACAGCAAGAGTGTGAGACAGAAACAGAGAGACAGTGAGGGAGAGACAGTGAGAGAGATGGAGAGAGGGAGAGAGACAGCAAGAGTGTGAGACAGAAACAGAGAGAGAGAGACAGTGAGGGAGAGACAGTGAGAGAGATAGAGAGAGGGAGAGAGACAGCAAGAGTGTGAGACAGAAACAGAGAGAGAGAGACAGTGAGGGAGCGACAGTGAGAGAGATAGAGAGAGGGAGAGAGACAGCAAGAGTGTGAGACAGAAACAGAGAGACAGTGAGGGAGAGACAGTGAGAGAGATAGAGAGAGGGAGAGAGACAGCAAGAGTGTGAGACAAAAACAGAGAGACAGTGAGGGAGACAGAGAGAGAGATGGAGAGAGAAACAGAGGGAGACTGAGAGAGACAGCGAGCGAGACAAAGAGTGTGAGACAGAAACAGAGAGAGAGACAGTGAGGGAGAGAAGTGAGAGAGATGGAGAGAGACAGTGTGAGACAGAAAAAGAGAGACAGTGAGGGAGAGACAGACATAGAGAGAGAGAGAGAGACAGAGAGAGGCAGAGAGACACAGAGAGACAGAGAGAGAGAGAGAGAGAGAGAGAGAGAGAGAGGCAGAAACAGAGAGAGAGACAGTGAGGGAGAATCAGTGAGAGAGATGAAGAGAGACACAGAGAGAGAGGTAGACAGAGTGTGAGACAGAAACAGAGAGACAGTGAGGGAGAGACAGTGAGAGAGACCGTGAGATACAGAGAGAGAGGGAGAGAGACAGAGAGAGACATAGAGAGAGAGAGAGACAGAGCGAGAGACAGAGTGAGAGAGAGACAGAGAGAGAGAGAGACAGAGACAAATAGAGAGAGAGAGAGACAGAAACAGAAACAGCGAAATTGAGAGAAATCGATAGAAAGTAGGATAGAGTGAGAGAGGAGGAGAGAGAGAGAGAAAGACAGAGAGAGAGAGACAGAGAGAGAGAGACAGAGAGACAGAGAGAGAGAGAGAGACAGAGAGAGAGAGAGACAGAGAGAGAGACAGAGAGAGAGAGAGAGAGAGAGAGAGAGAGACAGAGAGGAGAGAGAGAGAGAGAGAGAGAGAGACACACAAAGAGAGGGAGACAGAGAGAGAGAGAGAGATAGAGACAGAGAGAGAGAGAGAGAGAGATAGAGAGAGAGACAGAGAGAGAGAGAGATAGAGAGACAAAGAGAGGGAGACAGAAAGGTTCATGGAGGGAATTCCAGATCTTTGGGCCTTTCAGGCAACTGTTGGACCGGCTCTGCTGGAGTGACAGAAATCAGGAGATGCCCAAGGTGCTGAAATCCAGAGATTCTCAGAGAGTTCTGGGAGGGGATTGAGAGAGGGATGGAGAAGGGATAAGGGACCATGGAGCGATTAGAGGTAGATGTTTATACTCTCTGTTTTGAACTCCATAATCCAGGCCGATACCCCCCCTCCCGGTGTCAGTACTGAGGAAGCACTGCACTGTCCGAGGTAGATGTATATATTCTGTCATTGAAAGAGGAAGCTGCATTAATGTGAATCTTTCTCTCAATGAGATATCGAATAGATGAACTTCAAAGTTTGTTTACTCCTATTTGGCGCAAGAATAGAAAGGGAACTGCTGCCAAACCATGGTTTACAAGGGAGATTAGAGATAGTATTAGATTCAAAGATAAGCCATTCAAATTAACAAGAAAAAGCAATCGACCTGAGAATTAGGAACAGTTTAAAATTCAGCAAAGGCAGACCAAGGGATTGATTAAGAAGGAGAAAATACAGTTTGAACGTAAACTGGCGGGAAAAATAAAAACTGGCTGTAAAAGTTTCTACAGGTATGTAAAGAAAAAATGATTGAGAAAAACTAATGGAGGCCCCTTACAGTCAGATACGGGGGAATTCACAACAGGGAACAAGAAATGGCTGAGGAACTAAATTCCTACTTTGCTTCTGCCTTCACAAAGGAAGACATGAATAATATACCAGGAGTTCTGAGAAACACACGTTTCAGTGAGGAGCTGAAGGAAATTAGTATTGGCAAAGAAAAGGTTTGGGGGAAATTAATGGGATTGAAGGCGGATAAATCTCGAGGGCCGGATAATCTTCATCCCAGAGTACATCAGGAAGCGGCCCTAGAAATAGTAGGTCCAGTTGTGGTCATTTTCCAAAATCCTTTGGACTCTGGAATGGTTCCTACAGTTTGGAGGGAAGTGAATGTAACACCGCTGATCAAAAAGGGAGGTAGAGAGAAAACAGGGAACTATAGACCAGTGAGCCCAACGTCGGCAGTAGGAAAGTTGCTGGAGTCCCTTATCAAGAATTTCACAGCACAGCATTTGGAAAGCAGTATTGTAATCCGACAAATTCAGCCTAGATTTCCGAAAGGAAAATTACACTGGAATTCTTTGATGATGTAACGGTGTTCAGTTGACGAAGGCGAACCAGTGGTTGTGGTTTATTTAGATTTTCAAAAGACATTCGAAAAGGTCTCACATAGCATATACTTTGCAAATTAAAGCTCCGAGCATTGAGGTTAGTTTCATGAGATGTATAGAAAGCTGCTTAAAAGGGAGGGAGCAAAAAGTTGGAATAAATGGCAGGCAGTGACCAGTGGGGCCTGATTGGCAGGCAGTGCTAATGGGGTCTGATTGGCAGGCAGTGATAGTGGGGTCTGATTGGCAGGCAGTGACAGTGGGGTCTGATTGGCAGGCAGTGATAGTGGGGTCTGATTGGCAGACAGTGATAGTGGGGTCTGATTGGCAGGCAGTAACTAGTGAGGTCTGATTGGCAAGCAGTAACTAGTGAGGTCTGATTGGCAGGCAGTAACAAGTGGGGTCTGATTGGCAGGCAGTGAATAGTGGGGTCTGATTGGCAGGCAGTGTTTAGTGGGGTCTGATTGGCAGACAGTGTTAGTGGGGTCTGACTGGCAGGCAGATGGTGGGGACTCATTGACAGGTAGTTACCAGTGGGGTCTGCATCGCAGGCACTGGTCAGCGCGGTCTGATTGGCAAGCAGTGACCATTGAGGTCTGATTAGTAGACAGTGATAATGAGGTCTGATTGGCAGGGAGTGACTAGTTTGGTCTGATTGGCAGGCAGTGACCAGTGAGGTCTGATGGGCAGACAGTGACAGTGGGGTCTGATTGGCTGGCAGTGGCCAGTGCGGTCTGATTGGCTGGCAGTGACCAGTGGGATCTGATAGGCCGGCAATGACCAGTGGGGTCTGATTGGCAGGCTGTGATAGTGGGGTCTAATTGGCAGGAAATGACCAGTGGTGTCTGATGGGCAGGCAGTGGCCAGTGGGGTCTGATTGGCAGGCAGTGATAGTGGGGTCTGATTGGCAGGCAGTGGCCAGTGGGGTCTGATTGGCAGGCAGTGACAAGTGGAGTCTGATTGGCAGGCTGTGGCCAGTGGGGTCTGATTGGCAGGCAGTGACAAGTGTGGTCTGATTGGCAGGCAGTGGTCAGTTGGGTCTGATTCGCAGGCAGTGACCAGTGGGGTCAGAGTGGCTGGCACTGACCAGTTGGGCCTGATTGGCAGGCAGTGGCCAGTGTGGTCCGAGTGGCAGGCAGTGACCAGTGGGGTCTGATTGGTAGGCAGTGACCAGTGGGGTCTGATTGGCAGGCAGTGACCTGTGGGGTCTGATTGGCAGGCAGTGACCTGTGGTCTGATTGGCAGGCAGTGACCTGTGGTCTGATTGGCAGGCAGTGGCCAGTGGGGTCTGATTGGTAGGCAGTGACCAGTGGGGTCTGATTGGCAGGCAGTGACCTGTGGGGTCTGATTGGCAGGCAGTGACCTGTGGTCTGATTGGCAGGCAGTGGCCAGTGGGGTCTGATTGGCAGGCAGTGACCATTGAGGAATGATTGGCAGAGAGTGATAGTGGGGTCTAATTGGCAGGCAGTGACCTGTGGTCTGATTGACAGGTAGTGACCAGTGAGGTCTGAGTGGCAGTCAGTGAATAGTGTTGTCTGACTGGCAGGCAGATAGTGGGATCTGATTGGCAGGCAGTGAACATTGGGGTCTGATTGGCAGGAAGTGAATAGTGGGGTTTGCTTGGCAGGCAGTGCCCAGTGGGGTCTGATTGGCAGGCAGTGGCCAGTGGGGCCTGATTGGCAGCCAGTGACCAGTGGTGTCTGATTGGCAGGCAGTGAATCGTGGGGCCTGACTGGCAGGCAGATGGTGGGGACTCATTGGCAGGTAGTTACCAGTGGGGTCTGCATCGCAGGCACTGGTCAGCGCGGTCTGATTGGCAAGCAGTGACCATTGAGGTCTGATTAGTAGACAGTGATAATGGGGGCTGATTGGCAGGGAGTGACTAGTTTGGTTTGATTGGCAGGCAGTGGCCAGTTGGTCTGATTGGCAGGCAGTGGTCAGTGGGGACTGATTGGCAGGCAGTGACCAATGGGGTCTGATTGGCAGGAATAGGGCAGTGTGGTCTGATTGGCAGGCAGTGACAAGTGGGTATGATTGGCAGGCAGTGATAGTGGGGTCTAATTACCCGGCAGTGACTAGTTTGGTCTGATTGGAAGGCAGTGACTAGTTTGGTCTGATTGGAAAGCAGTGACCAATGGGGTCTGATTGACAGGCAGTGGCCAGTGGGGTCTGATTGACAGGCAGTGACAAGTGGGTATGATTGGCAGGCAGTGATAGAGGGGTCTAATTGGCCGGCAGTGACTAGTTTGGTCTGATTGGAAGGCAGTGACCAGTGGGGTCTGATAGGCAGGCAGTGACCAGTGGGGTCTGATAGGCAGGCAGTGGCCAGTGGGGTCTGATAGGCAGGCAGTGACCAGTGGGTTATGATTGGCAGGCAGTGACCAGTGGGGTCTGATTGGCAGGCAGTGATAGTGGGGTCTGATTGGCAGGCAGTGCCCAGTGGGATATGATTGGCAGGCAGTGGCCAGTGGGGTCTGATTGGCAGGCAGTGACCAGTGGGGTCTGATTGGCAGTCAGTGACTAGTGTGGTCTGATAGGCAGGCAGTGACCAGTGGGGTCTGATTGGCAGGCAGTGACTAGTGTGGTCTGATAGGCAGGCAGTGACCAGTGGGGTCTGATTGGCAGATAGTGATAGTGGTGTCTAATTGGCCGGCAGTGACCTGTGGGGTCAGAGTTGCTGGCACTGACCAGTTGGGTCTGATTGGCAGGCAGTGGCTAGTGGGGTCTGGTTGGCAGGCAGTGACCAGTGGGATATGATTGGCAGGCAGTGGCCAGTACGGTCCGATTGGCAGGCAGTGGCCAGTGTGGTCCGATTGGCAGGCAGTGACCAGTGGGGTCTGATTGGCAGGCTGTGGCCAGTGGGGTCCGATTGGCAGGCAGTGGCCAGTGGGGTCCGATTGGCAGGCAGTGACTCGTGTGGTCTGATTGGCAGGCAGTGACTCGTGGGGTCTGATTGGCAGGCAGTGGCCGGTGGGGTCTGATTGACAGACAGTGATAGTGGGGTCTAACTGGCAGGCAGTGACCTGAGGGGTCTGATTGGCAGGCAGTGACCATTGAGGTATGATTGGCAGAGAGTGATAGTGGGGTCTGATTGGCAGACATATAGTGGGGTCTGATTGGCAGGCAGTGACTAATGGGGTCTGACTGGCAGGCAGATAGTGGGATCTGATTGGCAGGCAGTGGCCAGTGGGGCCTGATTGGCAGCCAGTGACCAGTGGGGTCTGAATGACAGGCAGTGACCAGTGGGGTCTGATTGGCAGGCAGTGACTCGTGTGGTCTGATTGGCAGGCAGTGGCCAGTGGGTTATGATTGGCAGGCAGTGACCAGTGGGGTCTGATTGGCAGGCAGTGATAGTGGGGTCTGATTGGCAGGCAGTGACCAGTGGGACATGATTGGCAGGCAGTGACCAGTGGGGTCTGATTGGCAGTCAGTGACTAGTGTGGTCTGATAGGCAGGCAGTGACCAGTGGGGTCTGATTGGCAGATAGTGATAGTGGTGTCTAATTGGCCGGCAGTGACCTGTACGGTGTGATTGACAGTCAGCGATAGTGGGGTCTGGTTGGCAGGCAGTGACCAGTGAGGTCTGATTGGCAGCAATGACTAGTGTGGTCTGATTGGCAGGCAGTGGTCAGTTGGGTCTGATTCGCAGGCAGTAACCAGTGGGGTCAGATTGGCAGGCACTGACCAGTTGGGTCTGATTGGCAGGCAGTGGCTAGTGGGGTCTGATTGGCAGGCAGTGACCAGTGGGATATGATTGGCAGGCTGTGGCCAGTGGGGTCCGATTGGCAGGCAGTGACCAGTGGGGTCTGATTGGCAGGCTGTGGCCAGTGGGGTCCGATTGGCAGGCAGTGACCAGTGGGGTCTGATTGGCAGGCTGTGGCCAGTGGGGTCCGATTGGCAGGCTGTGGCCAGTGTGGTCTGATTGGCAGGCAGTGACTCGTGGGGTCTGATTGGCAGGCAGTGGCCGGTGGGGTCTGATTGACAGACAGTGATAGTGGGGTCTGAATGGCAGGCAGTGGCCAGTGGGGCCTGATTGACAGACAGTGATAGTGGTGTCTGATTGGCCGGCTGTGATAGTGGGGTCTGATTGGCAGGCAGTGATAGTGGGGTCTAATTGGCAGGCAGCGACCAGTGGGGTCTGATTGGCAGGCAGTGACCAGTGGGGTCTGATTGGCAGAGAGTGATAGTGGGGTCTGATTGGCAGACAGATAGTGGGGTCTGATTGGCAGACAGTGATAGTGGGGTCTGATTAGCAGGCAGTGACCAGTGGGATATGATTGGCAGGCAGTGGCCAGTGCGGTCCGATTGGCAGGCAGTGGCCAGTGTGGTCCGATTGGCAGGCAGTGATAGAGGAGTCTAATTGGCAGGCAGTGACCAGTGGGGTCCGATTGGCAGGCTGTGGCCAGTGGGGTCTGATTGGCAGGCTGTGGCCAGTGGGGTCTGATTGGCAGTCAGTGATAGAGGGATCTGATTGGCAGGCTGTGGCCAGTGGGGTCCGATTGGCAGGCTGTGGCAAGTGGGGTCCGATTGGCAGGCAGTGACTCGTGTGGTCTGATTGGCAGGCAGTGACTCGTGGGGTCTGATTGGCAGGCAGTGGCCGGTGGGGTCTGATTGACAGACAGTGATAGTGGGGTCTAACTGGCAGGCAGTGACCTGAGGGGTCTGATTGGCAGGCAGTGACCATTGAGGTATGATTGGCAGAGAGTGATAGTGGGGTCTGATTGGCAGACAGTGATTGTGGGGTCTGATTAGCAGGCAGTGAACATTGGGGTCTGATTGGCAGACAGTGATAGTGAGGTCTGATTGGCAGGCAGTGGCCAGTGTGGTCCGATTGGCAGGCTGTGGCCAGTGGGGTCCGATTGGCAGGCAGTGACTCGTGTGGTCTGATTGGCAGGCAGTGGCCAGTGGGTTATGATTGGCAGGCAGTGACCAGTGGGGTCTGATTGGCAGGCAGTGATAGTGGGGTCTGATTGGCAGGCAGTGACCAGTGGGACATGATTGGCAGGCAGTGGCCAGTGGGGTCTGATTGGCAGGCAGTGACCAGTGGGGTCTGATTGGCAGTCAGTGACTAGTGTGGTCTGATAGGCAGGCAGTGACCAGTGGGGTCTGATTGGCAGATAGTGATAGTGGGGTCTGGTTGGCAGGCAGTGACCAGTGAGGTCTGATTGGCAGCAATGACTAGTGTTGTCTGATTGGCAGGCAGTGGTCAGTTGGGTCTGATTCGCAGGCAGTGACCAGTGGGGTCAGAGTTGCTGGCACTGACCAGTTGGGTCTGATTGGCAGGCAGTGGCTAGTGGGGTCTGGTTGGCAGGCAGTGACCAGTGGGATATGATTGGCAGGCAGTGGCCAGTGCGGTCCGATTGGCAGGGAGTGATAGAGGAGTCTAATTGGCAGGCAGTGACCAGTGGGGTCTGATTGGCAGGCTGTGGCCAGTGGGGTCCGATTGGCAGGCTGTGGCCAGTGGGGTCCGATTTGCAGGCAGTGACTAGTGTGGTCTGATTGGCAGGCAGTGACTCGTGGGGTCTGATTGGCAGGCAGTGGCCGGTGGGGTCTGATTGACAGACAGTGATAGTGGGGTCTAACTGTCAGGCAGTGACCTGTGGGGTCTGATTGGCAGGCAGTGACCATTGAGGTATGATTGGCGGAGAGTGATAGTGGGGTCTGATTGGCAGACAGTGATAGTGGGGTCTGATTGACAGACAGTGATAGTGGGGTCTAACTGGCAGGCAGTGACCTGTGGGGTCTGATTGGCAGGCAGTGGCCAGTGGGTTATGATTGGCAGGCAGTGACCAGTGGGGTCTGATTGGCAGGCAGTGATAGTGGGGTCTGATTGGCAGGCAGTGACCAGTGGGACATGATTGGCAGGCAGTGGCCAGTTGGGTCTGATTGGCAGGCAGTGACCAGTGGGGTCTGATTGGCAGTCAGTGACTAGTGTGGTCTGATAGGCAGGCAGTGACCAGTGGGGTCTGATTGGCAGACAGTGATAGTGGTGTCTAATTGGCCGGCAGTGACCTCTACGGTCTGATTGACAGTCAGCGATAGTGGGGTCTGGTTGGCAGGCAGTGGCCAGTGGGGTCTGGTTGGCAGGCAGTGACCAGTGAGGTCTGATTGGCAGCAATGACTAGTGTGGTCTGATTGGCAGGCAGTGGTCAGTTGGGTCTGATTCGCAGGCAGTGGCCAGTGGGGTCAGAGTTGCTGGCACTGACCAGTTGGGTCTGATTGGCAGGCAGTGGCTAGTGGGGTCTGGTTGGCAGGCAGTGACCAGTGGGATATGATTGGCAGGCAGTGGCCAGTGCGGTCCGATTGGCAGGCAGTGGCCAGTGTGGTCCGATTGGCAGGGAGTGATAGAGGAGTCTAATTGGCAGGCAGTGACCAGTGGGGTCTGATTGGCAGGCTGTGGCCAGTGGGGTCCGATTGGGAGGCTGTGGCCAGTGGGGTCCGATTGGCAGGCAGTGACTAGTGTGGTCTGATTGGCAGGCAGTGACTCATGGGGTCTGATTGGCAGGCAGTGGCCGGTGGGGTCTGATTGACAGACAGTGATAGTGGGGTCTAACTGGCAGGCAGTGACCTGTGGGGTCTGATTGGCAGGCAGTGACCATTGAGGTATGATTGGCGGAGAGTGATAGTGGGGTCTGATTGGCAGACAGTGATAGTGGGGTCTGATTAGCAGGCAGTGAACATTGGGGTCTGATTGGCAGACAGTGATAGTGGGGTCTGATTGACAGGTAGTGACCAGTGAGGTCTGATTGGCAGGCAGTGGCCAGTGGGGCCTGGTTGGCAGCCAGTGACCAGTGGGGTCTGAATGACAGGCAGTGACCAGTGGGGTCTGATTGACAGACAGTGATAGTGAGGTCTTATTGGCAGGCAGTGGCCAGTGGGGTCTGGTTGGCAGGCAGTGACCAGTGAGGTCTGATTGGCAGCAATGACTAGTGTGGTCTGATTGGCAGGCAGTGGTCAGTTGGGTCTGATTCGCAGGCAGTGACCAGTGGGGTCAGAGTGGCTGGCACTGACCAGTTGGGTCTGATTGGCAGGCAGTGGCTAGTGGGGTCTGATTGGCAGGCAGTGACCAGTGGGATATGATTGGCAGGCAGTGGCCAGTGTGGTCCGATTGGCAGGCAGTGGCCAGTGTGGTCCGATTGGCAGGCAGTGATAGAGGGGTCTAATTGGCAGGCAGTGACCAGTGGGGTCTGATTGGCAGGCAGTGGCCAATGGGGTCTGATTGGCAGGCTGTGGCCAGTGGAGTCTGATTGGCAGGCAGTGGCCAGTGGGGTCCGATTGGCAGGCTGTGACCAGTGGGGTCTGATTGGCAGGCAGTGACTCGTGGGGTCTGATTGGCAGGCAGTGGCCGGTGGGGTCTGATTGACAGACAGTGATAGTGGTGTCTGATTGGCCGGCTGTGACCAGTGGGGTCTGATTGGCAGACAGTGACCAGTGGGGTCTGATTGGTAGGAAGTGACCAGTGGGGTCTGATTGGCAGGTAGTGGCCAGTGGGGTCTGATTGGCAGGCAGTGGCCAGTCGGGTCTGATTGGCAGGTAGTGGCCAGTGGGGTCTGATTGGCAGGTAGTGGCCAATAGTGTTTGATTGGCAGGCAGTGACTATTGGGGACTGATTAGCAGACAGTGACTATTGGGGTCTGATTGGTAGGAAGTGACCAGTGGGGTCTGATTGGCAGGTAGTGGCCAGTGGGGTCTGATTGGCAGGCAGTGGCCAGTCGGGTCTGATTGGCAGGTAGTGGCCAGTGGGGTCTGATTGGCAGGTAGTGGCCAATAGTGTTTGATTGGCAGGCAGTGACTATTGGGGACTGATTAGCAGACAGTGACTATTGGGGTCTGTCTGGCAGGCAGTGACTAGTGTGGTCTGATTGGCAGGCAGTGACCATTGAGGAATGATTGGCAGAGAGTGATATTGGGGTCTGATTGACAGGTAGTGACTAATGGGGTCTGATTGGCAGGCAGTGACCATTGAGGAATGATTGGCAGAGAGTGATAGTGGGGTCTGATTGACAGGTAGTGACTAATGGGGTCTGATTGGCGGACAGTAACTAATGGGCTCTGAGTGGCCGTCAGTGAATAGTGTTGTCTGACTGGCAGGCAGATAGTGGGGTCTGATTTGCAGGCAGTGATAGTGGGGTCTGATTGGCAGGCAGTGGCCCGTGGAGTCTGATTGGCAGGCAGTGACTCGTGGGGTCTGATTGGCCGGCAATGACCAGTGGGGTCTGATTGGCAGTCAGTGCTAATGGGGTATAATTGGCCGGCAGTGACCAGTGGGGTCTGGTTGGCAGGCAGTGATCAGTGAGGTCTGATTGGCAGCAATGACTAGTGTGGTCTGATTGGCAGGCAGTGATCAGTGGGGTCAAAGTGGCAGGCACTGACCAGTTGGGTCTGATTGGCAGGCTGTGGCCAGTGGGGTCTGATTGGCAGGCAGTGACCAGTGGGATATGATTGGCAGGCAGTGGCCAGTGTGGTCTGATTGGCAGGCAGTGTCCAGTGGGGTCTGATTGGCAGGCAGTGACCAGTGGGGTCTGATTGGCAGGCAGTGACCAGTGGGGTCCGATTGGCAGGCTGTGGCCAGTGTGGTCTGATAGGCAGGCAGTGACAAGTGGGGTCTGATTGGTAGGCAGTGGCCAGTGGTGTCTGATTGGCAGACAGTGATAGTGGGGTCTGATTGGCAGGCAGTGACTCGTGTGGTCTGATTGGCAGGCAGTGGCCGGTGGGGTCTGATTGACAGACAGTGATAGTGGGGTCTAATTGGCAGGCAGTGACCTGTGGTCTGATTGACAGGCAGTGACGATTGAGGTATGATTGGCAGAGAGTGATAGTGGGGTCTGATTGACAGGCAGTGGCCAGTGGGGCCTGATTGGCAGGCAGTGGCCAGTGGGGTCCGATTGGCAGGCAGTGAATAGTGATAGTGGTGCCTGATTGGCAGGCAGTGACCAGTGGGTTCTGATTGGCAGGCAGTGATATTGGGGTCTGATTGGCAGGCAGTGATAGCGGTGTCTGATTGGCAGGCAGTGACCAGTGGGATCTGATTGGCTGGCAGTGGCCAGTGTGGTCTTATTGGCAGGCAGTGGCCAGTGGGGTCTGATTGGCAGGCAGTGACAAGTAGGGTCTGAATGGCAGGCAGTGATCAGTGGGGTCTGATTGGTAGGAAGTGACCAGAGGGATCTGATTGGCAGGCAGTGGCCAGTGGGGTCTGATTGACAGACAGTGACCAGTGGGGTCTGATTGGTAGGAAGTGACCAGTGGGGTCTGATTGGTAGGAAGTGACCAGTGGGGTCTGATTGGTAGTCAGTGGCCAGTGGGGTCTGATTGGCAGGCAGTGGCCAATGGTGTCTGATTGGCAGGCAGTGGCCAATGGGTTCTGATTGGCAGGCAGTGACTATTGGGGACTGATTGGCGGACAGTGATAGTGGGGTCTGATTGGCGGACAGTAATTAATGGGGTCTGAGTGGCAGTCAGTGAATCGTGTTGTCTGAGTGGCAGGCAGATAGTGGGATCTGATTGGCAGGCAGTGGCCAGTGGGGTCTGATTGGCAGGCAGTGACCAGTAGGGTCTGATTGGCAGGCAGTGGCCCGTGGAGTCTGATTGGCAGGCAGTGACTCGTGGGGTCTGATTGGCAGGCAGTGGCCAGTGGGGTCTGATTGGTAGGCAGTGGCCAGTGGGGTCTGATTGGCAGGCAGTGACCAGTGGGGTCTGATTGGCAGGCAGTGGCCAGTGGTGTCTGATTGGCAGGCAGTGACCAGTGGAGTCTGATTGGCAGGCAGTGACCAGTGGAGTCTGATTGGCAGGCAGTGATATTGGGGTCTGATTGGCAGGCAGTGATAGTGGAGTTCAGTTACTAGTGGTGTACCGCAAGGATCTGTTTTGGGGCCACTGCTGTTTGTCATTTTTATAAATGACCTGGAAGAGGGTGTTGAAGGATGGGTTAGTAAATTTGCAGATGACACGAAGGTCGGTGGAGTTGTGGATAGTGCTGAAGGATGTTATAAGTTACAGAGGGACATAGATAAGCTGCAGAGCTGGGCTGAGAGGTGGCAGATGGAGTTTAATGCGGAAAAGTGTGAGGTGGTACACTTTGGAAGGAGTAACAGGAATGCAGAGTACTGGGCTAATGGCAAGATTCTTGGTAGTGTAGATGAACAGGGAGATCTCGGCATCCAGGTACATAAATCCCTGAAAGTTGCCACCCAGGTTAATAGGGCTGTTAAGAAGGCATATGGTGTGCTAGCCTTTATAAGCAGGGGGATTGAGTTTCGGAACCACAAGGTCATGCTGCAGCTGTACATAACTCTGGTGCGGCCGCTCCTGGAGTACTGCGTGCAGTTCTGGTCACCACATTATAGGAAGGATGTGGAAGCTTTAGAAAGGGTTCAGAGGAGATTTACTAGGATGCTGCCTGGTATGGAGGGAAGGTCTTACGAGGAAAGGCTCAGGGAATTGAGGTTGTTTTCGTGAGAGAGAAGGCTGAGAGGTGACTTAATAGAGACATATAAGATAGTCAGAGGGTTAGATAGGGTGGACAGTGAGAGTCTTTTTCCTCGGATGGTGATGACCAACACGAGGGGACATAGCTTTAAATTGAGGGGTGATAGATATAGGACAGATGTCAGAGGCAGTTTCTTTACTCAGAGAGTAGTAGGGGTGTGGAACGCCCTGCCTGCAACAGTAGTAGACTCGCCAACTTTAAGGGCATTTAAGTGGTCACTGGATAGACATATGGATGAAAATGGAATAGTGTAGGTCAGATAGGCTTCAGATGGTTTCACAGGTCGGCGCAACATCGAGGGCCGAAGGGCCCGTACTGCGCTGTAGTGTTCTATGTTCTATGTTCTATAGTGGGGTCTGATTGGCTGGCAGCGAGAGTCTGGCCTGATTGGCAGGAAGTGATAGCGGAGTTTGATTGGCAGGCAGTGGCCAGTGTGGTCTGATTGGCAGGCAGTGGCCAGTGTGGTCTGATTGGCAGGCAGTGGCCAGTGGGGTCTGATTGGCAGGCAGTGGCCAGTGGTGTCTGATTGGCAGGCAGTGGCCACTGAAGTCTGGTTGGCAGGCAGTGGTTGTGGGGCCTGATTGGCAGGCAGTGACCAATTGGGGTGTGATTGGCAGACAGTGACTACTGGGGACTGATTGGCAGACAGTGACTATTGGGGACTGATTGGCAGGCAGTGATAGTGGGGTCTGATTGGCGGGCAGTGATAGTGGGGCCTGATTGGCAGGCAGGGACTAGTGTGGTCTGTTTGGCGGGCAGTGACTAGTGTGGTCTGATTGGCGGACAGTAACTAATGGGCTCTGATTGGCAGTCAGTGAATAGTGTTGTCTGACTGGCAGGCAGATAGTGGGACCTGATTGGCAGGCAGTGTCCAGTGGGGTCTGATTGGCAGGCAGTGCCCAGTGGGGTCTGATTGGCAGGCAGTGCCCAGTGGGGTCTGATTGGTAGGCAGTGACAGGTGGTCTCTGATTGGCCGGCAATGACCAGTGGGGTCTGATTGGCAGGCAGAGACAGTGAGGTCTGATTGGCAGGCACTGATTAGTGGGGTCTGATTGGTAGGCAGTAACTAGTGGGGTCTGATTGGCAGGCAGTGATTAGTGTGGTGTGATTTTCAGGCAGATAGTGGGGTCTGATTGGCAGGCAGTGACCAGTGGGGTCTGATTGGCTGACAGTGACCAGTGGGGTCTGATTGGCAGGCAGTGACCAGTCGGGTCTGATTGGCAGGCAGCGATAGTGGGGTCTGATTGGCCGGCAGGGACCTGTGAGGTCTGATTGGCAGGCATTGATAGTGTGGTCTGATTGGCAGGCAGCAACTAGTGGGATCTCATTGGCAGGCAGTGACCCGTGGGGTCTGATTGGCAGGCAGTGTTAGTGGGGTCTGATTGGCAGACAGTGACCTGCGGGGTCTGATTGGCAGGCAGTGACCAGTAAGGACTGATTGGTACGCAGTGACCAGTGTGGTCTGATTGGTAGGCAGTGGCCAGTAAGGACTGATTGGTAGGCAGTGACCAGTGAGGTCTGATTGGCAGGCACTGATTAGTGGGGTCTGATTGGTAGGCAGTAACTAGTGGGGTCTGATTGGCAGGCAGTGATTAGTGTGGTGTGATTTTCAGGCAGATAGTGGGGTCTGATTGGCAGGCAGTGACCAGTGGGGTCTGATTGGCTGACAGTGACCAGTGGGGTCTGATTGGCAGGCAGTGACCAGTCGGGTCTGATTGGCAGGCAGCGATAGTGGGGTCTGATTGGCCGGCAGGGACCTGTGAGGTCTGATTGGCAGGCATTGATAGTGTGGTCTGATTGGCAGGCAGCAACTAGTGGGATCTCATTGGCAGGCAGTGACCCGTGGGGTCTGATTGGCAGGCAGTGTTAGTGGGGTCTGATTGGCAGACAGTGACCTGCGGGGTCTGATTGGCAGGCAGTGACCAGTAAGGACTGATTGGTACGCAGTGACCAGTGTGGTCTGATTGGTAGGCAGTGGCCAGTGAGGACTGATTGGTAGGCAGTGACCAGTGTGGTGTGATTGGCAGGCAGTGACCAGTGGTGTCTGATTGGCAGACAGTGTTAGTGGGGTCTGATTGGCAGGCAGTGTTAGTGGGGTCTGATTGGCAGGCAGTGACCTGTGGGGTCTGATTGGCAGGCAGTGTCCAGTTGGGTCTGATTGGCAGGCAGTGACCTGTGGGGTCTGATTGGCAGGCAGTGTCCAGTTGGGTCTGATTGGCAGGCAGTGACAGGTGGTATCTGATTGGCAGGCAGTGACCAGTGGTATCTGATTGGCAGGCAGTGGCCAGTGGGGTCTGCTTGGTAGGCAGTGACCAATGGGGTCTGATTGGCGGGCAGTGATAGTGGGGTCTGATTGGCAGGCAGTGTCCAGTGGGGTCTGATTGGCAGGGAGTGCCCAGTGGGGTCTGATTGGCAGGCAGTGGTCCGTGGAGTCTGATTGGCAGGCAGTGACACGTGGCATCTGATTGCCAGGCAGTGACAGGTGGTATCTGATTGGCAGGCAGTGACAGGTGGTATCTGATTGGCAGGCACTGATTAGTGGCGTCTGATTGGCAGGCAGTGACAGGTGGTATCTGATTGGCCGGCAATGACCAGTGTGGTCTGATTGGCAGGCAGTGATAGTGGGTCTGATTGGCAGGCAGTGTCCAGTGGGGTCTGATTGTCAGGCAGTGCCCAGTGGGGTCTGATGGGCAGGCAGTGATAGCGGTGGCTGCTTGCAGGCAGAGACAGTGGGGTCTGATTGGCAGGCAGAGAGTGGTGTCTGATTGGCAGGCAGATAGTGGGGTCTGATTGGCAGGCAGTGGCCAGTCGGGTCTGATTGGCAGACAGCAACTAGTGGGGTCTGATTGGCAGGCAGTGACCAGTGGGGTCTGATTTGCAGGCAGATAGTGAGGTCTGATTGGCGGACAGTAACTCATGGGGTCTGATTGGCAGGCAGTGATTAGTGTTGTCTGACTGGCAGGCAGATAGTGGGATCTGATTGGCAGGCAGTGTCCAGTGGAATCTGATTGGCAGCAGTGCCCAGTGGGGTCTGATTGGCAGGCAGTGCCCAGTGGGGTCTGATTGGCAGGCAGTGACTAGTGGGATCTGATTGGCAGGCTGTGATAGTGGGATCTGATTGGCAGGCAGTGTCCAGTGGGGTCTGATTGGCAGACAGTGACCTGTGGGGTCTGATTGGCAGGCAGTGACCAGTTGGGTCTGATGAGCAGACAGTGATAGTGGGGTCCTGATTGGCTGGCAGCGAGAGTCTGGCCTGATTGGCAGGCAGTGATAGTGGAGTCTGATTGGCACGCAGTGACCAGCGGGATCTGATTGGCAGGCAGTGCCCAGTGGGGTCTGATTGGCAGGCAGTGTCCAGTGGGGTCTGATTGGCAGGCAGTGGCCACTGATGTCTGGTTGGCAGGCAGTTGTTGTGGGTTCTTATTGGCAGGCAGTGACCAATGGGGTCTGATTGGCAGGCAGTGACCAGTGGGGTCTGATTGGCGGGCAGTATCTTTTGGGGTCTGATTGGCGGGCAGTGCCCAGTGGGGTCTGATTGGCAGGCAGTAACTTGTGGGGTCTGATTGGCAGTCAGTGACCAATTGGGTCTGATTGGCAGGCAGTGACTAGTCGGTTAATTTAGGTACCTGTTTTGGGACCGCAACTTTTCACATTATATATGAATGATTTGGACGAGGGAACTAAATGCATTATATCCAAGTTTGCCGATGATACAAAATAAGAAAGCAGAATATTATTTGACTAGGTGTAAATTGAGAGGCGGATACACAGTGAGACATTGGTGTCCTCGTGCATCAGTCGCTGAAAGTAAGCGTGCAGGTACTGCAGGTAGTAAAGAAGGCAAATGGTATGTTGCCCTTCATAGCGAGAAGGTTTGAGTATCGGAATGGAGATGTTTCACTGCAATTGTATAGGGCATTGGTGAGCCCACACCTGGAGTATTGTGTTCAGTCTTGGCGCCCATATCTCAGGAAGGATGTCCTTGCTATGGAGGGAGAGCAGCGAAGGTTTACCAGGCCGATTCCTGGGATGGTGGGACTGTCATATGAGGGGAGACTAAGTCGGTTAGGATTATATTCATTTGAGTTTAGAAGAGTGAGAGGGGATCTCATAGAAACTTACACAATTATTATTTTCAATTAATTTAGATTACCCCCCAATTCATTTTTTCCAATTAAGGGACAATATAACATGACCAATCCACTTACACCTTTGGGTTGTGGGGGCAAACTCACGCAAACACGGGGAGAATGTGCAAATTCCGCACGGACTGTGATACAGAGCCGGGATCGGACCTGGGATCTCGGCGCCGTGAGACAGCAGTGCTAACCATTGCACCACCGTGCTATCCAGAAGCACGGTAGCCTAATGGTTAGCACAGTTGCTTCACCAGTCCAGTGTCCCAGCTTCGATTCCCGGCTTTGATCACTGTCTGTGTGGAGTCTGCACATCCTCCCCGTGTGTGTGCGTGGGTTTCCTCCGGGTGCTCCAGTTTCCTCCCACAGTCCAAAGATGTGCAGGTTAGGTGGATTGGCCGTGTTAAATTGTCCCTTAGTGCCCAAACGTGGTGAAGTGGGGGTTACTGGGTTACAGGGGTAGGGTAGATATGTGAGCTTGAGTAGGTGCTCTTTCCAAGGGCCGTTGCAGACTCGATGGGCCGAATGGCCTCCTTCTGCACTGTACATTCTGTAATTCTATGATGCCCACAAACTTACAAAATTCTAACCGGATTCGACGGGGTAGATTCAGAAAGAAAGTTCCCGATGGTGGGGGAGTCCAGAACTAGGTGTCATGGTTTGAGGATAAGGGGCAAATCTTTTCGGACTGAGGTGAGGAGAAATTTCTTCACCCAGAGAGTGGGGAATCTGTGGAATTCACTACCACAGAAAGTAGTTGAGAGTAAAACGTTGTGTAATTTCAAGGAGGATTTAGATACAGCTCTTGGGGCTAAAGGGATTGAGGGATGTGGGGGGAGGCGGGATCAGGGTGTTGAACGTGATGATCAGCCACGATCATCCTGCTTCTGTTATCTATGTTTGTTTCACTGTGTGAATGGGGGTTGAATATAAATGGCAATCTTTTGCTTCAAATACTGCGAATGCAGTTTGCATTGAACAACATTGGAGAGAACGGTGAGCTGACAGCAGAAGCCTTGTTATTGGGCGGGTCTGTCGCGCTGGATCGAACTTGGATCTAAATCACTGAAGACCACCTGGTCAAGCGAGTCCTCCCATCAATGGTGAAAGCAGACGGGCCACGTGGAACTGCTCCCCCACCCCCGCTGCAGACTGAAATCTTGGCCAATGATGCTGGGATGCAGACCCTACGTTGCTCCGTACAGTTTCACGTGCCTCCGGGAATCGGCAGACCGCCCACCCGCCCCAGCAATAGGAAACTGCGGCCTAGGTTTTGGGATTTGATGTTGTGTCTTTGTTTTTTTTTTCAGTGCCTGCCGGGTTAGAGAGTGTCCAGGAGCTGGAAGGTGAGTGTCTGGATTGAACACAGTCTACTGTGGCCCCTCCACGTCCAGCCGAGAAGGCGGAATCTCTGCAGGGGAGTGGGCAGTGACAACCAGAGGAACATAAGACATAGGAGCAGAATTAGGCCACTTGGCCCATCGAGTCTGCTCCACCATTCAATCATGGCTGATATGTTTCTCATCACCATTCTTCTGCCTTCTCCCCATAATCCTTATCCCCTTATTAATCAAGAACCTATCTATATCTCTGTCTCAAAGACACTCAGTGATTTGGCCTCCACAGCCTTCTGCGGCAAAGAGTTCCACAGATTCACCACCCTCTGGCTGAAGAAATTCCTCCTCATCTCTGTTATAAAGGATCGTCCCTTTCGTCTGAGATAGTGTCCTCTGGTTCTAGTTTTTCCTACAACTGGAAACGTCCTCTCCATATCCACTCTATCTAGGCCTCGCAGTATACTGTAAGTTTCAATAAGATCCCCCCCTCATCCTTCTAAACTCCAACGAGTGCAGACTTAGATTCCTTAAATCTTCCTCATACGACAAGTTCTTCATTTCAGGAATCATCCTTGTGAACCTCCCCTGGGCCCTTTCCAAGGCCAGCACATCCTTCCTTAGATACGGGGCCCAATTCTTCTCACAATACTCCAAATGGGGTCTGACCAGTGCCTTATACAGCCTCAGCAGTACATCCCTGCTCTTCTATTCTAGGCCTCTCGACGTGAATGCTAACATTGCATTTGCCTTCCTAACTGCCGACAGAACCTGCACGTTAACCTTAAGAGAAGGACTCCCAAGTCCCTTTGTGCTTCTGATTTCCTCAGCATCTTCCCATTTAGAAAATAGTCTGTGCTTAAATTCCTCCTTTCAAAGTGCATAACCTCACACTTTTCCACTTTTTATTCGATCTACCACTTCATTGCCCGCTCTCCTAGCTTGTCCGAGTTCTTCTGCAGCCCCCTTGCTTCCTCAATACTACCTGCCCCTCTACAGATCTTTGTATCATCTGCAAACTTAACAGTGCCTTCAGTTCCTTCGTCCAGATCATTAATGTATATTGTGAAAAGTTGTGGTCCCAGCACCGACCCCTGAGGCACACCACGAGTCACCGGCTGCCATCCTGAAAAAGACTTTCATCCCCACTCTCTACCTTCTGCCAGTCAGCCAATCCTCTATCCATGCCAGGATCTTACCCTGAACACCATGGGCTCTGAACCTATTTCACAGTCTCCTATGCGGCACCTTGTCAAAGACCTTCTGGAAATCTAAATAAATCACGTCCACTGGTTCTCCTTTGTCTAAATTCCTTGTTACTTCCTCAAATAACTCTAACAGATTTGTCAGACACGACCTCCCTTTGACAAAGCCGTGCTGACTCAGTCCTATTTTACCATGCAATTCCAAGTACTCCGCGATCACATCTTTAATAACAGACTCTAAAATCTTACCAATGACCAAAGTCAGGCTAACCAGCCTATAATTTCCCGTCTTCTGCCTCCCTCCCTTCTTAAACAGGGGTGTTACATTAGCCGCTTTCCAGTCCTCTGGGTCCCTTCCTGCCTCCAGTGATTCCTGAAAGATCATCACCAATGTCTCCACAATCTCCTCAACTATCTCTTTTAGAACCCTGGGGTGTAGTCCATCCGGTCCAGGTGATTTATCCACCTTCAGACCTTTTAGTTTTCCCGGAACTTCTCAGTGATGGCCACGCCCCTTAGGTGTCGATGGTCAATAATGGGCAGCACGAAGCACAGTGTTTAACACTGTTGCTTCACAGCTCCAGGGTTCCATGTTCGATCCCCGGCTTGGGTCACTGTCTGTGCGGAGTCTGCACGTTCTCCCCGTGTGTGCGTGGGTTTCCTCCGGGTGCTCTGGTTTCCTCCCACAGTCTAAAAACGTGCAGCTTAGGTGGATTGGCCAGGCTAACTTGCCCCTTGGTGACCAAAAAGGTTAGTTGGGGTTACTGGGTTACGGGGATAGGGTGTGGGCTTAAATAGAGTGCTCTTTACAAAGGCTGGTGCAGACCCGATGGGGCAAATGGCCTCCATCTGTACTAGAAATTATGTGATTCTAAGAACTGCAGCAACACCAGGACAATATCCTGGCTTGGGCTGACAAGTGGCAAGTTTCCTTTGCGCCATACAAGTGCCAGGCAATGACCACCTCCCACAGCAGAGTATATAGCCACCGCCCCTTGACATTCAATGGCATGGCCATCGCTGAATCCACCACAATCAACATCCTGGTGGTTACCATGGAAACTGAAATGGACCGCGTGGATTGGCCGTGATAAATTGCCCTTTGGTGTCTAAAAGGTTAGGTCGTGTTAGTGGGTTACAGGGATAGGCTGGTGGTGTGGGCTTAAGCTGGGAGCTCTTTCCAAGGGCCAGCATAGACATGATGGGCCGAAAAGCCTCCTTCTGCACTGTAAATTCTATGATACCTGGCACAAAGGAAGATGATTGTGGTGGTTGGAGGTCAATCATCTCAGCTCCAGGACATCATTGCAGGAGTTCCTCAGGGTCGTGTCCTCGGCCCCAACCATCTTCAGCTGCTTCATCAATGACGTCCCTTCCCTAAGGTCAGAAGTGAGGATGTTTGCGGATGACTGCACAATGCTCAGCACCATTCGCGACTCCTCTGATAATGAATCCTGTCCTGGGATCATCCGACTCCATTCCCAAACCAGCTTGCTATGACGCTTCCGGATTATCCCGACGGAGATATGCCCGATATTGCATCTTCCCATTGAAATCTGGAGACGCAGACATCTGGTGGAGGATTCTTTGGTCCGCCGCCCACCTTATTCAGGGAGGAGTGCACTCGCCGGAAACGGGATCATGCATCCCGGGAGCCGGTCAAAGGGGTTTCCCATTGTGGCCAGCCCACACCATCGGGGAAAATAGTGGGCGTGAAACGGAGCATCCCACCGATGGAGAATTCCGTAACTGGGGTCTCAGACATTGGCTTCAACATGTCAGCCGCCTGCAGCCGATCCAACTCCACCGCATCCAAGTTGCAGATGGCATTCACCAGTGAGGGGTGGACGCTGGCTAACCCGGTACATCAGCTCCACCGCCCTTGACTACAACTGAAGAGAGTCAGATGTCCCTCACCTTCTCCTCCTTCTCGGCCATCTTTGCACTGTGACGAGGAGGAATCTAATGTCCCGTATGGACTTAGAGATTCCCTCTGGTCTGTGTCATAAGAACATAAGAACTAGGAGCAGGAGTAGGCCATCTGGCCCCTCGAGCCTGCTCCACCATTCAATTAGATCATGGCTGATCTTTTGTGGACTCAGCTCCACTTTCCGGCCCGAACACCATAACCCTTAATCCCTTTATTCTTCAAAAAACTATCTATCTTTACCTTAAAAACATGTAATGAAGGAGCCTCAATTGCTTCACTGGGCAAGGAATTCCATAGATTCACAACCCTTTGGGTGAAGAAGTTCCTTCTAAACTCAGTCCTAAATCTACTTCCCCTTATTTTGAGGCTATGCCCCCTAGTTCTGCTTTCACCCGCCAGTGGAAACAACCTGCCCGCATCTATCCTATCTATTCCCTTCATAATTTTAAATGTTTCTATAAGATCCCCCCTCATCCTTCTAAATTCCAATGAGTACAGTCCCAGTCTACGCAACCTCTCCTCGTAATCCAACCCCTTCAGCTCTGGGATTAACCTAGTGAATCTCCTCTGCACACCCTCTAGTGCCAGTACGTCCTTTCTCAAGTAAGGAGACCAAAACTGAACACAATACTCCAGGTGTGGCCTCACTAACACCTTATACAATTGCAACATAACCTCCAAGTCTTAAACTCCATCACTCTAGAAATGAAGGACAAAATTCCATTTGCCTTCTTAATCACCCGTTACATCTGTAAACCAACTTCCTGTGACTCATGCACTAGCACACCCAAGTCTCTCTGAACAGCGGCATGCTTTAATATTTTATCGTTTAAATAATAATCCCGTTTGCTGTTATTCCTACCAAAATGGATAACCTCACATTTGTCAACATTGTATTCCACTTGCCAGACCCTAGCCCATTCACTTAACCTATCCAAATCCCTCTGCAGACTTCCAGTATCCTCTGCACTTTTCGATTTACCACTCATCTTAGTGTCATCTGCAAAATTGGACACATTGCCCTTGGTACCCAGCTCCAAATCATCTATGTAAATTGTGAACAATTGTGGGCCCAACACGGATCCCTGAGGGACACCACTAGCTACTGATTGCCAAACAGAGAAACACCCATTAATCCCCACTCTTTCCTTTCTATTAATTAACCAATCCTCTATCTATGCTACTACTTTACCCTTAATGCCATGCAAAGTCAAAAGATGTGCGGGTTAGGTGGATTGGCTATGCTAAATTGCCCGTAGTGTCCTAAAAAGTAAGGTTAAGGGGGGGGGTGGGGGTTGTTGGGTTACGGGTATAGGGTGGATACGTGGGTTTGAGTAGGGTGATCATTGCTTGGCACAACATCGAGGGCCGAAGGGCCTGTTCTGTGCTGTACTGTTCTATGTTCTATCTTTATCTTATGCAGCAACGTTTTGTGTGGCACCTTGTCAAAGGTTTTCTGGAAATCTAGATATACCACATCCATTGGCTCCCCGTTATCCACTGCACTGGTAATGTCCTCAAAAAATTCCATTAAATTAGTTAGGCACGACATGCTCTTTATGAACCCATGCTGCGTCTGCCCAATGGGACAATTTCTATCCAGATGCCTCGCTATTTCCTCCTTGATGATAGATTCCAGCATCTTCCCTGCTTCCGAAGTTAAGCTCACTGACCTATAATTTCCTGCTCTCTGCCTACCTCCTTTTTTTAAACAGTGGTTTCACGTTTGCAAATATCCAATCCACCGGGACCACCCCAAAGTCGAGTGAATTTTGGTAAATTATCATTAGTGCATCTGCAATTTCCCTAGCCATCTCTTTTAGCACTCTGGGATGCATTCCATCAGGGCCAGGAGACTTGTCTACCTTTAGCCCCATTAGCTTGCCCATGACTACCTCCTTAGTGATAACAATCCTCTCAAGGTCCTCACCTGTCATCCTCATTACTATCAGTCGCTGGCATGTTATTTGTGTCTTCCACTGTGAAGAACGACCCAAAAAACCTGTTTAGTTCCTCAGCCATTTCCTCATCTCCCATTATTAATACTCCCTTCTCGTCCTCTAAAGGACCAATATTTATCTTAGCCACTCTTTTTTGTTTTATATATTTGTAAAAACTTTTACTGTCTATTTTTATATTCTGAGCAAGTTTACTCTCATACCCTATCTTACTTTTCTTTATAGCTTTTTTAGTAGCTTTCTGTTACCCCCTAAATATTTCCCTGTGCTCTCGTCTCCCACCAATCTTTGCCACTTTATATGCTTTTTCCTTCAATTTGATACTCTCTTATTTCCTTAGATATCCACGGTCGATTTTTCCTCTTTCTACCGTCCTTCCTTTTTGTTGGTATAAACCTTTGCTGAGCACTGTGAAAAATCGCTTGGAAGGTTCTCTACTGTTCCTCAACTGTTCCTCCATAAAGTCTTTGCTCCCAGTCTACCTTAGCTAGTTCTTCCCTCATCCCATTTCAATCTACTTTGTCTAAACACAAAACACTAGTATTTGATTTTACTTTCTCACCCTCCATCTGTATTTTAAATTCCACCATATTGTGATCGCTCCTTCCGAGAGGATCCCTAACTATGAGATCATGAATCAATCCTGTCTCATTACACAGGACAAGAACTAGGACCCATTGTTCCCTCGTAGGTTCCATTACATACTGTTCTAGGAAACTATCGTGGATATATTCTATAAACTCCTCCTCAAGGTTGCTTTGACCGACCTGGTTAAACCAATCGACATGTTGATTAAAATCCCCCATGATAACTGCTGTACCATTTCTACATGCATCAGTTATTTCTTTGCTTGTGTCCTTATTTTACTACCTTCCAACTTACTGCATCGGTTCCCATCCTCCTGCCACATTAGTTTAGACCCTCCCTAACAGCTCTCGCAACCCCCCCCCCCCCCCCCCCCTCCCCCCCCTCCCCCCCCCCCCCTCGGATAGCGGTTCCAATCCTGCCCGGGTGCAGACCATCCGGTTTGTACTTGTCCCACCTCCCCCAGAGCCGGTCCCAATGCCCCAGGAAATTGAATCCCTCCCTCTTGCACCATCTCTCGAGCCACGCATTCATCCTATCTATCCTGACATTCCTACTCTGACTAGCTCGTGGCACTGGTAGCAATCCTGAGACTACTACCTTTGAGGTCCTACATTTTTGTTTAACTCCTAACTCCCTGAAATCCGCTTGTAGGACCTCATCCCGTTTTTTACCTATACCGTTGGTGCCTATGTGCACCTCGACAGCTGGCTGTTCACCCTCCCCCCCCCCCCAGAATGTCCTGCAGCCGCTCCGAGACATCCTTGACCCTTGCTCCAGGTAGGCAACATACCATCCTGGAGTCTCGATTGCGTCCACAGAACGGCCTGTCTATTCCCCTTACGATCGAGTCCCCTATCACTATAGCCCTGCCATTTTTCTTCCTGCCCTGCTGTGCAGCAGAGCCAGCCACGGTGCCATGAACCTGGCTATTGCTGCCTTCCCCTGGTTAGCCATCTCCCTCAACAGTATCCAAAGCGGTATATCTGTTTTGCAGGGAGATGACCGCAGGGGACACCTGCACTGCCTTCCTACTCTTCCTCGGTCTTTTGGTCACACATGTTCTATCTCCCTCAGTAAGTTTCACATGTGACGGAGAACGAGCTCCCCTGCTGAGTGGTGGGGAACTCTGTGAACCATTGAATAAAAGGTCAATAAGGCCCCAACCGCAGAACAAACGCAGGAGGGTGAGGCAGATTGTGTAAATGCCGTCAATAGATCAAAATTATTTCCTAGCTTTGGATCTTATTAAAGCCTTGTTCTCCCCTTAGCATGTTTCCTCCTTGGGATGAATTTCTGTTGTGCCTCCTGAATAAACCCCGAAAACTCCTGCCATTGCTGTTCCACTGTCTTCCATGCTCGGCTCCTTCTCCAATCAACTCCGGCCAGCTCCTCCCTCATGTCTTTGTAGTTACCCTTATTTAAATGTAATACCGTCACATCTGATTGCAGCTTCTCCCTCTCAAACTGCAGAGTAAATTCTATCATATCGTGGTCACTGCTCAATAAGGGTTCCTTCACCTAAGGTTCCCTAATCAAGACACCCCCCCCCCCCACCCCCCCCCCCCACCCCGAGGTCGAACCAACTCAGAGAGACAGACCATGACCATGACGAGCGTGTGGGCCTGATGTGGTCGGGTGAGGCGGGGGAGGGGATGTTGTACTGGTGAGGGGGGGGGGGTGGGCTGTGGTCTGGTGAGGGGAGGTAGTGAGTGGGGGGTGAGGGAGAGGGAAGAGGGGGAGGGGGAGGGGGTGAGCAAGGGGGGATGGGGATGGGGAGTGTGAAGGAGATGAGGAGGATGAAGGGGGATGAGGGAGGGCCGAGGGGAGGGGTGGGGTAAGCAGTGAGGGGGTAAAGGGAAGAGGGAGAGGAGGGAGAGGGGAGGGGGAACTGTGGGCAAGGTGATGGGATTGTGGGGTGTGTGGGCCTGGTGAGGTGGTGTGTCGGGTTGTGGAGGGGTAAGTGGGGTGAGGGGGGAGAGGGGGGTGTGGGTCTGGTGATGGGAGAGGGGGGGCTATGAGCCTGGTGAGGAGGGGGTTGGGGGCTGTGGGCCTGATGAAGAGGGATGAGGGGAGGCTGTGGGTGTGTGATGGGGGATTAGGGGGGCTGTGAGTGTGCTTAGGGGGGCTCTGGGTCTGATAAGGGGGGAGGGGTGCTGTGAACAGGCTGGGGAAGGGGCTGAATGGGGCATCCTCCTGTTCCTGTGTAACAGGCTATAGAATGGGCTGAATGGGGCCTCCTACTGTTCCTGTGTAACAGTCTGGTAAAGGCCCTGAATGAAGCCTCCTGTTCCTGTGTAACGGGCTGGAGAAGGGGCTGAATGGGGCCTCCTCCTGTTCCTGTGTAACAGGCTGGAGAAGGGGCTGATTGGAGCCTCCTCCTGTTTCTGTGTAACAGGCTGGAGAAGGGGCTGAATGGGGCCTCCTCCTGTTCCTGTGTAACAGGCTGGAGAAGGGGCTGAATGGGGCCTCCTCCTGTTTCTGTGTAACAGGCTGGAGAAGGGGCTGAATGGGGCCTCCTCCTGTTCCTGTGTAACAGGCTGGAGAAGGGGCTGATTGGAGCCTCCTGTTCCTGTGTACCAGGCTGGAGAAGGGGCTGAATGGGCCTCCTGTTTCTGTGTAACAGGCTGGAGAAGGGGCTGAATGGGGCCTCCTCCTGTTCCTGTGTAACAGGCTGGAGAAGGGGCTGAATGGGGCCTCCTGTTCCTGTGTAACAGGCTGGAGAAGGGGCTGAATGGGGCCTCCTCCTGTTCCTGTGTAACAAGCTGGAGAAGGGGCTGAATGGGACCTCCTGTTCCTGTGTAACAGGCTGGAGAAGTGGCTGAATGGGGCCTCCTGTTCCTGTGTAACAGGCTGGAGAAGGGGCTGAATGGGGCCTCCTCCTGTTCCTGTGTAACAGGCTGGAGAAGGGGCTGAATGGGGCCTCCTGTTCCTGTGTAACAGGCTGGAGAAGGGGCTGATTGGAGCCTCCTCCTGTTTCTGTGTAACAGGCTGGAGAAGGGGCTGAATGGGGCCTCCTCCTGTTCCTGTGTAACAGGCTGGAGAAGGGGCTGAATGGGGCCTCCTCCTGTTCCTGTGTAACAGGCTGGAGAAGGGGCTGAATGGGGCCTCCTGTTCCTGTGTAACAGGCTGGAGAAGGGGCTGAATGGGGCCTCCTCCTGTTCCTGTGTAACAGGCTGGAGAACGGGCTGAATGGGACCTCCTGTTCCTGTGTAACAGGCTGGAGAAGTGGCTGAATGGGGCCTCCTGTTCCTGTGTAACAGGCTGGAGAAGGGGCTGAATGGGGCCTCCTCCTGTTCCTGTGTAACAGGCTGGAGAAGGGGCTGAATGGGGCCTCCTGTTCCTGTGTAACAGGCTGGAGAAGGGGCTGAATGGGGCTTCCTGTTCCTGTGTAACAGGCTGGAGAAGGGGCTGAATGGGGCCTCCTGTTCCTGTGTAACAGGCTGGAGAAGGAGCTGAATGGAGCCTCCTGTCCCTCTGTAACAGGCTGGAGAAGGGGCTGAATGGGGACTCCTGTTCCTGTGTAACAGGCTGGAGAAGGGGCTGAATGGGGCCTCCTCCTGTTCCTGTGTAACAGGCTGGAGAAGGGGCTGAATGGGGCCTCCTGTTCCAGTGTAACAGGCTGGAGAAGGGGCTGAATGGGGTCTCCTGTTCCTGTGTAACAGGCTGGAGAAGGGGCTGAATGGGGCCTCCTGTTCCTGTGTAACAGGCTGGAGAAGGGGCTGAATGGGGCCTCCTGTTCCTGTGTAACAGGCTGGAGAAGGGGCTGAATGGGGCCTCCTCCTGTTCCTGTGTAACAGGCTGGAGAAGGGGCTGAATGGGGCCTCCTCCTGTTCCTGTGTAACAGGCTGGAGAAGGGGCTGAATGGGGCCTCCTGTTCCAGTGTAACAGGCTGGAGAAGGGGCTGAATGGGGTCTCCTGTTCCTGTGTAACAGGCTGGAGAAGGGGCTGAATGGGGCCTCCTGTTCCTGTGTAACAGGCTGGAGAAGGGGCTGAATGGGGCCTCCTGTTCCTGTGTAACAGGCTGGAGAAGGGGCTGAATGGGGCCTCCTCCTGTTCCTGTGTAACAGGCTGGAGAAGGGGCTGAATGGGGCCTCCTGTTCCTGTGTAACAGGCTGGAGAAAGGGCTGAATGGGGCCTCCTGATCCTGTGTAACAGGCTGGAGAAGGGGCTGAATGGGGCCTCCTGTTCCTGTGTAACAGGCTGGAGAAGGGGCTGAATATTGCCTCCTTCTGTTCCTTGGTAACAGGCTGGATAAGGGCCTGAATGGGGCCTCTTTCTGCTAATGGGGCTGTTTAGCTCACTGGGCTAAATCGCTGTCTTTTAAAGCCAACCAAACCATGCGAGCCGCACGGATCTAATCCCGTAACAGCTTCCCAGGACAGGCACCCGAAGGTGGCGACTTGGGGCTTTTCACAGTAACTTCATTTGAAGCCTAATGTGGCAATAAGCGATTATTATTTATAGGGCTAAATCGCTGCTTTGAAAGCAGACCAACGCAGGCCAGGAGGACGGTTTGATTCCCGTAACAGGCGCCTGAATGTGGCGACTATGTGCTTTTCACAGTAACTTCATTGAAGCCTGCTCAATAGGTGATTTTCGTTTCATCAGCATGTTTCATGACCAAGAAGGACTATTTTAGTGATTTTAACAATGCATTTCCTCAGTACGGACACCTGGAGTCTCGTCCTGGATTATGATGCTCAAATCATAGAGTATATACTTCTACCTCCGACAGTGCTGCGCTCCCTCAGTATTGGCACTGGGTGGGGGGGGGGGGGCGGCCTGGGTTATGATGCTCAAATCCTAGAGTATATACATCTACCTCCGACAGCGCTCTCTCAGTACTGGCACCGGGGGGAGGTTATAGGGTGAACATTAGCCTTGACTATGGAGATTGATCCTGTGGTCTGGTATACAAAGCTGCTACCCACGTTGTAGTCGCTAGCCGTTCTGGTCACTGGACAAGGCTGTTATTATATCCAGGCTTTTGGAATGTGTGATTTACTTTCTATTTTTTCACTGACGCCTGTCTTTTGAATATTCCAGAGCTTGCAGTGGGACCTGGCATCGCTGCAGACAGATGGTCTGGTCTCTACATCAAGGGAGAGTCAGTCGGGGTGTACTGCTCTTCTCATGGCCTGCCCAGAGGGGGCATCTTCTACCTGTGTAAGGTCGGGGAGGTGACCTGCTTAACCCCTAAGAGGGGTTCGAATTCGAGCGACGGTGCCAGGTTCACCCTGACCAATGTCAGCGTGAATGTCTCTGGGATGTATGTCTGCATTTACCAGATGTGGAGAAGTGGGACATTCACCAACGCAACTGGACGTGAAACTGTGAACATTAATGTCACGGGTAAGTGAGGCAATCAACAAACTAATGATGGAAATGGGGTGAAAAATGTAAGTCTGTCTACCTTTGCGCTCACAATTCTTTTGGGACATTTCTCAACCTCCACTATTCCCCAAAAACCCACTCTAGGGCAACAGCCCCCGTAAAGTGGTTTTTTTTGGAGGGGGCGTGCATTCTAAATCATTCACTCTTCAATTCCATCATGGTGTGCGGGTGTCTATGGGTAGACCAGCATTTAGCTGACCATCCCGAATCGATAACCCCTAATCTCTTGAGAAGGTGGTGGTGAGCTGCCTTCTTGAGCTGCTGCAGTCCCTCAGGTGTAGGTACACCCACTGTGCTGTCAGGGAAGGAGTTCCAGGATGTTTCCCCGTCCACAGCGAAGGAACAGGATATTTATGCACGTCTGAGTGGCAAGGCCACACAAGAGGCAATAGGTAATTCCTGGCTCGCTAAGCTCATTGAGTCTGTTAAAAAAAAAGTCATAAAGCCTGACCATATTCCTTTTGTTTGCACGGAAGGCTGTTGCGAATGAGACCATGTTGCCCCAGCCAGAATTGATGAGACACATTGCGAGCAATCAAACTCCAGGGCAACGCTTCATCCAATTGGAGAGCACGTGCCAACCAATCTTTTTCTCCTGTGGCCTAATTTGTTGTGATCCTCCGAAATTTGGCATTCTTGGTGTCTGTCCTGATGTGGGCGTGAGAAAAATCCTCAGCAACATGTCTCTCTTTTCAGCGACAGTCAGTTTCTGTGGTGTCCAGACGACTGAGATGGGAGTTGATGGAGGTGGTGAAATCATGCTGTGGCTGATTGATGGTGTCAGGCAGAGTGGTTTGGACACAGGAGCTCGGGAGATGATCAGAGGGCTCCAGCCTAAAATGATTTGGAAAAGAAGTAACTCAACATGAGGGAACATATTTATTTTTACACAAGTGGTTCGGGGTCAGGGTTAGGGTTCGGGATTATGGCTAGTATTCGGATCTGCATTGGGTTATGATTAGGGTTGGGAATTAGGGTTATGCTTAAGGTGGGCGGCAGGGTAGCACCGTGGTTAGCACTGATGTTTCACAGCTCCAGGGGTCCCAGGTTCGATTCCCGACTTGGGTCACTGTCTGTGCGGAGTCTGCACGTTCTCCCCGTGTCTGCGTGGGTTTCCTCCGGCAAGTCCCGAAAGACGTGATGTTAGGTGAATTGGACATTCTGAATTCTCGTTCTGTGTACCCGAACAGGCGCCGGAATGTGGCGGCTAGGGGGATTTTCACACTAACTTGATTGTAGTGTTAATATAAGCCAACTTGTGACAATAATAAAGATTATTATTAAAGATTATCATTAAGGCTAGGGTTAGGATCTGCATTGGGGTTAGGGTTGTAGTTAGACTGGGGATCAGGTGCGTATTCATGTTGCTTTTAAGGTTAGGGTTAGAATCTGGAGCTTGGGATAGAATTAGAGCTAGGGTTAATTTTGTTTTGATCTAAGAGTTACGTTAGGTCATGGTTAGAATTTGGTTGAGGATCTGGGGTGCGTATGAAGAACAAAGAACAAAGACAATTACAGCACAGGAACAGGCCCTTCGGCCCTCCCAGCCTGCGCCGATCCAGATCCTTTCTATAAACCTGTCTCCTAAAGATCACTCTTTGGGTTAGTTTGGTTTTCATAGAGTCATAGATGTTTACAGCAGGTAAATGGCCCTTCGGCCCAGCTTCTTCATGCTACCCAGTTTTTACCACTAAACTAGTCCCAATTCTCCACATTTGGCCCATTTCCCTCTATACCCAGCTTTCCCATATAACTGACTAAATGCTTTTTAAAGGACAAAATTGTACCCGCCTCTACTACTGCTTCTGGCAGCTCGTTCCAGACACTCGCCACCCTCTGTGTGAAACAATTGCCCCTCTGGACCCTATTTTATCTCTCCCCCCTCACCTTAAACCCATGCCCTCTAGTTCTAGACTCCCCTACCTGTGGGAAAAGATGTTGACTATCTACCTTATCTATGCCCCTCATTATTTTATAGACCTCTATAAGATCAGTCCTAAGCCTCCTACGCTCCAGGGAAAAATGTCCTAGTCTAGCTCATCACTCAGACCGTCAAGTCCTGGTAGCATCCTCGTATATATCTTCTGCTCTCTTTCTAGTTTAACGATATCCTTCCAATAATAAGGTGACCAGAATTGAACACAGTATACCATGTGTGGTCTTACCAAAGTCTTGTACAACTTCAGCAAGACGTCCCAACTCCTGTATTCAATATTCTGACCAATAAAACCCAGCATGCTGAATGCCCTCTTCACCACCCTGTCCACCTGCGACTCCAAGGGGATGTGACCCTGTACCCCTAGATCTCTTTGTTATATAACCCTCCCCAACTCCCTACCATTAACTGAGTAGGTCCTGACCTGATTTGATCGACCAAAATACATCACCTCCCATTTATCCAAATTAAACTCCATCTGTCATTAATCAGCCCACTGGTCCAATTGGTCAAGATCCTGTTGCAACCTTATATAACCTTCTTCACTATCCATTATGCCAACAATATTGGTGTCATCTACAAACGTACTAACCATGGATCCTACGTTCTCATTCAAATTATTGATACAAATAATAAACTGGGGTTAGGTTTCGAGATAAGGTTGGGGTTAGAATTAATGATGTTGTAAGGGCTCGGGGTCTGGGTTAGTTTGAGTATTAATATTTGGGTTGAGGTTAGGTACTGTTATGATCGCTAAGCTAGCGCTCCATCAATTCCAGCCCCACTTGACCTGGAGTTGCAACGCACTTAAAACTGATAAATAATTCTGAGAAAAACTCCCAAAGGCTGCCCATTATCTACAGTTAACGGGCTTGTAAATTTCAACACAATTAGGTTTAACAACAGTAACTATAATTAAATATGCAGCAAATCCAACAGGTTAACCATTAACTAAATCCTAAACTCCCTCCCCTCACAATTAAAATCACCCCATCCTCTACAGACACACACACACACACACACAAGGCAGACAAACACAGAGGGGAGAAGAGGGGTGAAAAAATTATCAGTAAAGTAAACACATGGGTCTTAGTTTCAGATGGTTGTTTGCGGCTCACCTTCCTTCAGTCCAGGTCTCCAGTTGGAGATTTCTGTTTCCAGTTTGCAATGGTTTTCACTGGAGGGTCATTCACGTCTCTGCGGCTTCAGAAAAACAGCAGCGTTTCGGGACAGAAAACAAGCTCCTTCCATCTGAGTGCACAGCTTCCCTTGGCTCTCTGAAACCCGTATCCCACGCAGACAGATCCAATCACTGCCTCTTACTGGATACAATACGGCCTGTTAACCAATCCATAGGTTACTTGCCGACCACTGGAGCCAGGTCGCACCAATCGTTCAGTTGTCGAAAAGTCTGGGTTCTGCTTCGGAGGATAGCGCAGTGTGTTTTGTAACTTGTGAAATCCTCACTTTCCCTATTCCGAGTAAAGGTAGATATGTCCATGAAGCATCCATGGATCAAAATAATAATAGTAAAATGAAAGAAAGGGGGGGGTAATGGAATCAACAGGAAGAAGCCTTACATTAGGGTTAGGGGTCGGGGTCAGGATTGTTTTCAGGATTTGAGTTAAGGTTTCATTTGGGATTAGGGTGGGTTTGGGGTTACGGTCGGGTTTGGGGTTAGGGTCACGTTTGGGGTTAGGGCCGGGTTTGGGGTTAGGGTCGGGTTTGGGGTTAGGGTCGCGTTTGGGGTTAGTGTCGGGATTGGGGTTAGGGTCGTGTTGGGGTTAGGGTCGGGTTTGGAGTTAGGGTCACGTTTGGGGTTAGTGTCGGGTTTGGGGTTAGGGTCGCGTTTGGGGTTCGGTTCGGGTTTGGGGTTCGGTTCGGGTTTGGGGTTACGGTCGGGTTTGGGGTTAGGGTCGGGTTTGGGGTTAGGGTCGGGTTTGGGGTTAGGGTCGGGTTTGGGGTTCGGTTCGGGTTTGGGGTTCGGTTCGGATTTGGGGTTACGGTCGGGTTTGGGGTTAGGGTCGGGTTTGGGGTTAGGGTCGGGTTTGGGGTTAGGGTCGCGTTTGGGGTTAGGGTCGGGATTGGGGTCAGGGTCGGGTTTGGGGTTAGGGTCGGGTTTGGGGTCGGGTTTGGGGTTAGGGTCGGGTTTGGGGTTAGGGTCGGGTTTGGGGTTAGGTTCGGGTTTGGGATTCGGTTCGGGTTTGGGGTTAGGGTCGGGTTTGGGGTTAGGGTCGGGTTTGGGGGCCGGTTCGGGTTTGGGGTTCGGTTCGGGTTTGGGGTTCGGTTCGGGTTTGGGGTTCGGTTCGGGTTTGGGGTTAGGGTCGTGTTTGGGATTAGGGTCGGGTTTGGGGTTCGGTTCGGGTTTGGAGTTCGGTTCGGGTTTGGGGTTAGGGTCGTGTTTGGGGATAGGGTCGGGTTTGGGGTTAGGGTCGGGTTTGGGGTTCGGTTCGGGTTTGGGGTTCGGTTCGGGTTTGGGGTTAGGGTCGTGTTTGGGGGCCGGTTCGGGTTTGGGGTTCGGTTCGGGTTTGGGGTTCGGTTCGGGTTTGGGGTTAGGGTCGGGTTTGGGGTTAGGGTCGGGTTTGGGGTTCGGTTCGGGTTTGGGGTTCGGTTCGGGTTTGGGGTTAGGGTCGGGTTTGGGGTTCGTTTCGGGTTTGGGGTTCGGTTCGGTTTTGGGGTTCGGTTCGGGTTTGGGGTTAGGGTCGGGTTTGGGGTTAGGTTCGGGTTAGGGTCGGGTTTGGGGTTAGGGTCGGGTTTTGGGTTAGGGTCGGGTTTTGGGGTTAGGGTCGGGTTTGGGGTTAGGGTCGGGTTTGGGGTTAGGGTCGCGTTTGGGGTTAGTGTCGGGTTTGGGGTTAGGGTCGGGTTTGGGGTTCTGGTCGGGTTTGGGGTTCGGGTCGGGTTTGGGGTTAGGGTCGGATTTGGGGTTAGTGTCAGGTTTGAGGTTAGGTTCGGGTTTGGGGTTCGGTTCGGGTTTGGGGTTACGGTCAGGTTTGGGGTTAGGGTCGGGTTTGGGGTTAGGGTCGGGTTTGGAGTTAGGGTCACGTTTGGGGTTAGGGTCGGGTTTGGGGTTAGGGTCGGGTTTGGGGTTAGGGTCGGGTTTGGGGTTAGGGTCGGGTTTGGGGTTAGGGTCGGTTTTGGGGTTACGGTCGGGTTTGGGGTTAGGGTCGGGTTTGGGGTTAGGGTCGGGTTTGGGGTTAGGGTCGTGTTTGGGGTTAGGGTCGGGATTGGGGTCGGGTTTGTGGTTAGGGTCGGGTTTGGGGTTAGGGTCGGGTTTGGGGTTAGGGTCGGGTTTGGGGTTAGGGTCGGGTTTGGGGTTAGGGTCGGGTTTGAGGTTAGGGTCGGGTTTGAGGTTAGGGTCGGGTTTGGGGTCAGGGTCGGGTTTGGGGTTAGGGTCGGGTTTGGGGTTATGGTCGGGTTTGGGGTTCAGGGTCGGGTTTGGGGTTAGGGTCGGGTTTGGGGTTAGGGTCGGGTTTTGGGTTATGGTCGGGTTTTGGGTTAGGGTCGGGTTTGAGGTTCGGGTTTGGGGTTAGGGTCGAGTTTGGGTCCAGTGTTGGGTTTGGGGTTCAGGGTCGAGTTTGGGTTCAAGGTCTGGTATGGGGTTCGGTTCTGGTTTGGGGTTCCGGTTATGTTCAGGTTCAGGGTTAGGGTCAGGGTTAGTGTTAGGGTTAGGTTAGGGGTTAGGCTTTGGGTTATGTTAGGGAAAACGCCGTGAATTGCCCGTGATCCTAGCGGTTGCCGGTATGATGGGCTGAATGGTCTGTATTGTGCCTGGAATAATTTGAGTGCGCGATTGAGTTTGGTGTGTCCCTATCTGACGAACATGTCTGTGTGTGTTACAGGGAAACTTCCCGCTGCTCACATCTCCCTGGACCCGTTACCCTCCGCGGACCCTCATTCTCGAATTCTGCAGTGTTCCTCACCACGGGATTTCCCAGTGACAGCGTTTCTATTCTACCAGATAGAGAAGGAGTCCGCCATTGACACAATACCACCTCTGCTCTTCGACCCTTCTGAAGCCTCTCTTGCAACAAGAGCCATCAAAGCCGAAGGCAATTATTCATGTCGATATAAGGTCAACGTTTGTGGTATCGTGTACTCATCTCCCAGCAGCCAGACCCTGGAGGTGCTGATATTTGGTAAATGTTAAAGATTGTGAGAAACCGTGTGCAAAACACTCAATGCATCAGAAAGTCCACTGGATCACGGAATCACCGTATTTTTGCAGCACAGGAATTTCAGAGTCCCTCACATTGCTGTGGGTCTGGAGTCACATGGAGGCCAGGCTGGCTGAGGGCGGCCTTGACATTCAATGGCATTACCATCGCTGAATCCCCCCACAATCAACATCCTGGGGGTTAACGTTGATCAGGAACTGAACTGGATCCAGCCACATTAATACTGTGGCTACCATGGCAGGTCAGAGGCTGGGAATCCTGCGGAGAGTAACTCACCTCCTGACCCCCTCCCAAAGCCTGTCCACCATCTACAAGGCACAAGTCAGGGGTATAATGGAATACTCTCCACTTGCCTGGATGAGCGCAGCTCCAACAACACTCAAGAAGCTCCACACCATCCAGGAAAAAGCAGCCCCGCTTGATTGCTCCCCTTCCACAAACATTCACTGCCTCCCCCACCGACGCACAGTGGCAGCCGTGTGTCCCAGCTACAGGGTGCACTGCAGGAACTCACCAAGGCTCCTCAGGCAGCACCTTCCAAACCCACGGCCACCTCCATCTAGAAGGACAAGGGCAGCAGATACCTGGGAACCCCACCACCTGGAGGTTCCCCTCCAAGTCACTCAACACCGTGACTGGGAAATATATTAGCCGTTCCTTCACTGTCGCCGGGGCAACATACTGGAATTCCCTCCCTAACAGCACATTGTGTGTACCTGCCCTCCAATGGAGTGTAGCAGTTCAAAAAGGCATCCTATGTTCTCAAGGGGCAATTAGAGATGGGGTAAATGCTGGGCTGAACCAGTGATGTACACCTCATCATGGGCAGCACGGTGGCTTTGTGGATAGCACAAATGCTTCACAGCTCCAGGGTCCCAGGTTCGATTCCGGCTTGGGTCACTGTCTGTGCGGAGTCTGCACATCCTCCCCGTGTCTGCGTGGGTTTCCTCCGGGTGCTCCGGTTTCCTCCCACAGTCCAAAGATGTGCAGGTTAGGTGGATTGGCCATGATAAATTGCCCTTAGTGTCCAAAATTGCCCTGTGTTGGGTGGGGTTACTGGGTTATGGGGATAGGGTGGAGGTGTTGATCTTGGGTAGGGTGCTCTTTCCAAGAGCCGGTGCAGACTCGATGGGCCGAATGGCCTCCTTCTGCACTGTAAATTCTATGACTGTGACCTCCTTCAATAGAAATGAGGAATACAGTTTGAAGAATAGATAGGGTTGATATAGAGAACGTCATTTGGCCGGTGTCTAGGACCACGGCTCATAATTGAAAAATTAGAGTCCAACATCTGAGGAGTGAAATGATTAATTGTTTTTCCTAGCCTGGCAAAGATGATGGGCCGAATGGCCTCTTTCTGTGCTATATCCTGTCCCCGTTCTGCGATTTTTTATGCAATGGGTGCTTGGAGTTTGGACTCTATTCTTCCCGCCCAAAAGGTTATTCACGTTGAAATTTTGGGTGATTTAAATCTGAGAGTGACGATATTTTTTGTGATAATTGTTGCCATTAAGGGTTTTGGGATGAGGTGGTTACGGATCAGGGAGCTGTCGTGATCACATTGAGTGCGGTAGCAGGGTGGAGGGGCAGGATGGCCTCCTTCCGGTCATGCCTTCTTGTCCCTCCTGTGACTCAGATTTCCGATGCCTCTCTCTCTCGTTTCTATTCCAGGTGACGGCCAGTTACGGTTGACCGGTGGACCGGATCTGTGCTCGGGACGGCTCGAAGTCTGGCACTGGGGCAGCTGGGGGACCGTGTGCCGAGCCGGCTGGGGACAAGCGGAGGCAGAGGTGGTATGCCAGCACCTGGGCTGTGGCTTCACCAGCTGGCGCTCAAACCGCCGGTACTATGGCAGGGCCACGGGGCCCATCTGGCTGCGGAAGGTGACGTGCCGTGATACCGAGCGATCACTCTGGTCGTGTTCACTATGGAGCTACAACATTGCCGAGTATTGCAGCCACAGGAATGACGTGGAGGTCTCCTGCATCGGTAGGTCTGAACTCTCCATTGGGCTAAATCAGCTGACAAAGGTTCCCTTCCCCCTGAGTCCCTCCTGTCCACAATCCAGAAGGCACAGGTGAGGTGTGATGACAAAGGGTCACCTGGAATCCAAACATTAGCTCTTTTCTCTCCCTATAGATGCTGCCAGACCTGCTGAGATTTTCCAGCATTTTCTCTTTGGCCATCGAATCCCTTCTTTGCAGAAGGAGGCCATTCGGCCCATTGAGTAAGCACACGCCCTCTGAAAGAACCCCCCACCCAAGCCCACTCACCCCACCCTATCCCCGTAACACCCACGTAACCAGCACATCACTGGACACTAAGTGATGCAACGGCACAGTAGCACAATGGGTGACACATTAGCACAGTGGTTAGCACTGTTGCTTCACAGCGCCGGGGGTAACAGGTTCGATTCCCGGCTTGGGTCACTGCCTGTGAGGAGCCTGCACCTTCTCCCAATGTCTGCGTGTGTTTGCTCCGGGTGCTCCGGATTCCTCCCACAACTCCCGAAAGACGTGGTGTTAGAATTGGACATTCTGAATTCTCCCTCTGTGTACCCAAACAGGCACCGAAATGTGGCGACTAGGGGCTTTTCACAGTAACTTCATTGCAGTGTTAATGTCAGCCTACTGGTGACAATAAGACTCCCACACGGGGAAACATCCTCTCACCATGGACCCTGTCAAACCCCCTGAGAATCCGGAATGTCTCAATCAGGTCCAATAAACTCCAATGAGGACAGGCCCTGCCCACTCACCTCTGCTCATGAGAAAACCCCTTCCTACCCGGGATTGACCTCGTGAACATTCTCTGGACTGTCTCCAATGTCTGCACATCTTTCCTTAGATACGGGGATCAATCTGTGCACAATATTCCAGGTGTGGTCTAACTCATGCCTTGTACAGTTTTCGCGAAATGTCCCTATTTTTATATTCCATTCCCTTTGAAATAAAGGCCAACATTCCATTTACCATCCCTATAACCTATGCACTTGCCTGATAGCTTCTTCTGATTTATACACGAGGATCCCGCAAATCCCTCCCCCTCCACCCCCACCCCCGGGCCGAAGCGTTCAGCAAACTCTCTCCATTTCAATAACACTCAGCTTCTTTATTCTTCCTATCAAAGTGCAGAGCTTCCCAATTTCCCGCATTAGATTCCATCCTGAAAGGTCTCCCTCCTCCCAACACTTCTGTGCGTCTGAGAATGCAGTCTCCATGGACAGGACATTTGAGTTAAAGATGTGAATGATCGATTGCTGACTGTGTGATTGCAGGCCAGCCCAAGGAGCCATCAGTGTCAACAGCTCGATCGACATGGGGATTTATCGAGGGAGAGAACATTACCATACAATGCACCTGTCTACCGCTTTACACGGGGAGCACTTTCTACTTGTCTAAGGTGAATCAGCCGAGGTTCCAATTAACAATGATGGCCTCGGAGGCTGAAAACAAAGTCACCTTCATCATTCCCAATGGAACCATTAGCCAGAGTGGGCTCTACCTCTGCCTGTACCAAATCCAGCGACGTGGCATCACTTACAATTCGACTGCTTCCGGAATCACCGTTAAAGTTCACGGTGAGCATTGTGATCTATTTTTCCCAGGACCGTGGTATCGTCTCATGCCTCTTGCCTTCTGCTCTCTGCCCCAAAGGCTGGTCAGCCCCACGTTGCAAGATCTCAGCCATGGGCAGAGCGAAGAGGTGGCAGGGGTAGCACAGCGGTTATCACTGCTGCCTCGCAGCGCCAGGGACACGGGTCCGATTCCCGGATTCAGTCACTGTCTGTGTGGAGTTTGCACATTTTCTCCGTGTCTGCGTGGGTTTCCTCCGGGTGCTCCGGTTTCATCCCACACAGCAAAGATGTGCAGCTGAGGTGGAATGGAATTGATAAATTGCACCTTTGTGTACAGGGATGTGCAGGTTAGGTTAAAGAGTTATATGAATAGGGCAAGGAAGTGGTCTTTTAGAGGGTCGGTGCCGACACGATGGGCTGAATGGCCTCCTTCTGCAGTGTAGAGATTCTATGAAGCAACTCGGAGTGTCCAAGGCCCAACCATCTTCAGCTGTTTCATCAATGATCTTCCTTCCATCATAAGGTCAGAAGTGGGGATGTTTGCGGATGGCTGCACAATGTTCAGCACCATTTGTCACTCCTCAGATAATGAAGCAGTCCGTGTCCAAATGCAGCAAGACCTGGACAATATCCAGGCTCGGGGCTGACAAGGGGCAAGTTACACTCGTGCCACACACGTGCCAGGAAATGACCATCTCCGACAGGAGAGAATCTAACCATCGCCCCTTGACATTCAATGGCATTACCATCGCTGAATCCCCAACATCCTGGGGGTTACCATTGATCAGAAACTGAACTGGACCCAGCCACATTAATACTGTGGCTACCAGGGCAGGTCAGAGGCTGGGAATCCTGCAGAGAGTAACTCACCCCCTGACCACCACCCCCCCCCCTCCCCCACAAAGCCTGTCCACCATCTACAAGGCACAAGTCAGGAGTGAGATGGAATACTCTCCACTTGCCTGGATGAGAGCAGCTCCAACAACACTCAAGAAGCTCCACACCATCCAGGGCAAAGCGGTGTCGCTTGATTGCTCCCCCTTCGAATTTAATGATAACCTGGGGTTTGGTCTGGTATCCTCACATGAGTCAATTGTGTTGGTGAATTAGTTAATTGTCTCTGATAGCACTCTGCCCACACAGAGAGCGTACGGGCAGTCAGGCGGAAGCGTGGGCTGTTCTTCATGAAAACATTTTGAATTGGTCGGACAAAATTGGGTACAATTGTTTGTTTGTGCGCTTGTGCACTGGGGCCACCCCCACCCACCAAAGGCAGTGTACCCAACCCTCATTATCCCAGCCCAAGGCTCACCTTCCCCCATCCCACCTGCCGTTCCTGATCTACCCAAATTGTTAATGTCCTACACACTGGAATCCACTCTGTTGCGGCCTCCATTGGCACCATCTCCTGGGGCCACACACGGCATAGCGTCCGCTGGCACTGCCAGTCTGCTTGGGCAGGGCTTCTCCCCCAGTGCCAGGGAGGGGCGAAGCTCCCACCCACAGGGTGGGTGGCCCACCCGGGATGAGTTAGGTGGCTGCAGGGAAGGCTGGTGTGGAGGAGCTTGACATGGCACATCCACATTCCTGCACAAACATCTCCTATCCCATCCAGCCACCTAACTCTACTGATGTCCACAGATAATCGCGCTGAGTTCCTATTTTCCTGACCACAAAACTGAGCTTAATCCCGGGATGATTAGACGGAAAGGTATTATCTCACGATGGGCTTTTCAAAATAATAAAATAATGGTCCTCTTGCCTTTCCTTACCAGAAATTGCGTCCACGCCCATGATTTCCATGGATCGCTTGACCGGTGTATATTTAGTCGGCGAAACGCCGGTGATTTTCTGCAGAGGTTTGCATGTAAAGCCTGACAGGTTCTACCTGTACGAGACAACGGCCAATCCAGTCCTTATCGACGAGCTGAGTCCGAAAGTGTGGCGGGCGTCTTTCACCTTGGATACCAAGAACAGGACTGGCGAGTTTCGGTACATGTGTACCTATCGGGTGGCGGTGGCAGACCACTATGTGAATTCGACGACCAGCACCGCGCTCAAAATCGTTGTGACTGGTGAGACTAACCATGAGAGTCAATTGGCTTTTTCTTTCTCCCAATCGCTGGTCGACTGCATGTTGCCTCTTACGAGCTGGGTAGAGACCAATAACCAACAGTTGAAGTAGTGAAAGTGTGAAATCCCAGTTACTCACTGACAAAATTAAGCCGTCAGATATTAGTCTTTAAAATAGAAGATGCTTTACTGTACAAGAGTTAAGAAAGCAACCAGTAAATACTATCCATCCTCTACTATTTCTGTGAATGACCATGCAGGTTATCATGGAAGATAATAAATTTCTCATGAAATTGTATTGAGATTCAATTTCTTCACCAGCCCTCAATCCCCACAATATCCTCACCCTGGGGATGACCAATCAGCAAATTCTGAAATACAAAAGCTTGACAAATACTGTAGCTATGAGAGCAGGTCAGCAGCTAAGGGGCTTCTTTTACTGCAGTTCAACAGAATGACCAGATGAATTCTCTGGCATGTAACTCACCTCCTGACCCCCAAGCATAACCATCATTTACAAGGCACAAGTCAGGAGTGCGATGGAATACTCTCCACTTGCCTGGATGAACGCAGCTCCAACAACACTCAAGAAGCTCCACACCATCCAGGACAAAGCAGCCCCGCTTGATTGCTCCCCTTCCACAAACATTCACTCCCTCCACCACCAACTCACAGTGGAAGTGCACCGGGGCTGGTTTAGCACAGGGCTAAAGGGCTGGCTTTTAAAGGAGACCAAAGCAGACCAGCAGCACAGTTCAATTCCCGTACCAGCCACTCTGGACAGGCACCAGAATATGGCGACAAAGGGCTTTTCATAGTAACTTCATTTGAAACGTACTTGTGACAATAAGAGATTTTCATTTCATTTCATTTCAGCCGTGTGTACCATCTACAAGATGCACTGCAGGAACTCACCAAGGCTCCTCAGGCAGCACCTTCCAAACCCACGGCCACCTCCATCTAGAAGGACAAGGGCAGCAGATACCTGGGACCCCCACCACCTGGAGGTTCCCCTCCAAGCCACTCCCCACCCTGACTGGGAAATATATCGGCCGCTCCTTCACTGTCGCCGGGGCAACAGCCTGGAACCCCCTCCCTAACAGCACTGGGGGTGTACCTGCACCACATTGACTGACTGCTGTCCAATGACAATCCTGGAACTCACTCTCTAACAGCACGTTATGTTGTACCTACACCTCATGGACTGCAGCGGTTCAAGAAGGCAACTCACCACCATCTTGTATCTTGTAGCTGGGACACACAGCTGCCACTGTGAGTTGGTGGGGGAGGGAGTGAATGTTTGTAGAAGGGGAGTAATCAAGCCGGGCTGCTTTGTCCTGGATGGTGTCGAGCTTGTGGGGTGTTGTTGGAGCTGCATTCATCCAAGTGCAGAAATATCCATCACACTCCTGACTTGTACCTTGTAGATGGTGGGCAGGCTTGGGGGGGGTCAGGAGGTGAGTTACTCTGCGCAGGATTCCAAGCCTCTAACCTGCCCTGCTAGCCACAGCATTAATATGGCTAATCCAGCTGAGTTGCTTATTAATGGTAACCCCCCAGGATGTTGATAGTGGAGAATTCAGAGATGATAATGCCATTGAATGTCAAGGGGCGATAGTTATATTCTCTCTCGGAGGAGATTCCTGGCAGTTTCAATTCGAATGACAGGTCGGGCGGGTTTGAAACATTCATCAATCCTCAAAGCACAGATCTTGCCAGAACTGCTGAATTTTAGCAGCATTTTCTGTTCATAGTGAAGCAGAACATCTCCATTCAGAGGCGCGCGTCAGATAGGCTAAGAATCGGCCCTGGAAAGGCGGCAAATGGTAAATTGCCATAGTTCAGGTTCCCTTTACCAATTCGCTGCTTCTGCCTCCACAGGTGAACTGCCAAAGCCCCAGATATATTTGGAATCTCCCACAGTATTCTTCACCCAGTATCGAAAAGTCACCTGTTCGATTGTCAGCCTTTTCGGGAGGGCAGAGTTCTACCTATACAAGGCTGGGACGCCGGCACATTTCGACTCGAGTACGGCCAACAGGCGGACGTCCTCCACAACGTTCTCGGTTTCCAACATGAACAGGACAAACTCGGGCACTTACACTTGCCGCTATCAAGTGGAGACTTCAGGCCGAGTCATTAACTCTCCGTGGAGCGAGCCGCTGGAACTGGACATAGGCAAGTGTGAAAGAAAGTACCCCAGCGGAAATTCACATTCGGCGATGTGATAAGTTTGCAAGCATAGGGTAAACATGCGCGAAGTTCCGAGTTAGCAGCAAGAGGAGGCCACTCAGTCCATCTACTATCCTATTCAATAAGATCATGGGGCAATAACATCAAACCAGCGGGACTGGTTTAGCTCACTCAGCTAAATCGCTGGCTTTTAAAGCAGGCCAGCAGCACGGTCCGATTCCCGTACCGGCCTCCCCGGACAGGCGCCGGAATGTGGCGACTAGGGGCTTTTCACAGTAACTTCATTGAAGCCTACTCGTGACAATCAGCGATTTTCATTTCATTTCATTTTCAATTTCATTGTCACCATAGCCCCTGTCGACTATCACCCCCTCGTTAATCGCAAATCTGTCCAGCTCTACCTTAAAAATACTCCTGCAATCCTGGTGAAAATGCCTTTCCAGGATGAGCAGAGGGGAGGGAGTAATGTAGAGGTGCTGTTGCTGGACTAGTAATTCAGAAACCTCCGTCAATGCCCTGGGAACGTGGATTCAAATCCCAGCTCAGCTGATGGAGCAATTCAAATTTGATTAAGATCTGGAATTGGAAGTCGAAACAACGACCATGAAACCATTGCTGATTGTCGTAAAAATCCACCTGCTTCATTAGCCTTCTTTCGAGAAGGAAATAGTTAGCTGGGCTGGCCAAATGTGACTCCAGCTTATAAGAACATAAGAACTAGGAGCAGGAGTAGGCCATCTGGCCCCTCGAGCCTGCTCCGCCATTCAATTAGATCATGGCTGATCGTTTGTGGACTCAGCTCCACTTTCCGGCCCGAACACCATAACCCTTAATCCCTTTATTCTTCAAAAAACTATCTATCTTTACCTTAAAAACATTTAATGAAGGAGCCTCAACTGCTTCACTGGGCAAGGAATTCCATAGATTCACAACCCTTTGGGTGAAGAAGTTCCTCCTAAAGCTCCTAGCAAGGTGGCTGATTCTTAAATGCCCCCGGGGAGGGTCGATCAAATCTGTGTTCAGTCAGTGACTCCCACATCCCACACAGGCACCACTCTCCCGGAGAGAAAGTTCACTTCATCTCTGTCCTCAATCGATACTGCAGGAAATAGAAATAGTGGGTGTATTAGTGGCCACCTTCCGGGATTCTATAGACTCATGAACTGTCCCTGCAGATTGGAGGGTAGCTCACGTCACTCCGATATTCAAAAAAGGAGGTAGAGAGAAAGCAGGGAATTATAGACCAGTAAGCTGAACATCGGTAGTGGGGAAAATGCTTGAATCCATTATCAAGGACTTTATGGCAGAACATTTAGAAAGCAGTGGCAGGATCAGTCAGAGTCAGCATGGATTTATGAAGGGAAAATCATGCTTGACAAATCTGTTGGAATTCTTTGAAGATGTAACCAGTACAGTTGACAAGGGGAAGCCAGTTGATGTGGTATATTTGGACTTTCAGAATGTGTTTGACAAAGTCCCGCATAAGAGATTATTGTGCAAATATTAAAGCCCATGGGATTGGGGGAAATGTATTGAGGTGGATAGAAAACTGGCTGGCAGAGAGGAAACAAAGAGTAGGGATTAATGGGTCCTTTTCAAATTGGCAGGCAGTAACCAGTGGGGTGTCACAGGGATCGGTGCTGGGACCCCAGCTATTTACAATATATAATTAATGATTTGGAGGAGGGAACAAAATGTAACATCTCAAAGTCTGCAGATGATACTGAGTTCGGTGGGAGGGTGAATTGTGACGAGGATGCAGGGATCCTACAGCAAGATCTGGACAGGTTGGGCGAGTGGGAAAAGCAAGGCAGATGCAGTATAATTTGGACAGGGCAGCACGGTAGCATAGCGGTTAGCACAATTGCTTCACAGTTCCAGGGTCCCAGGTTTGATTCCCGGCTTGGGTCACTGTCTGTGTGGAGTCAGCATGTTCTCCCCGTGTCTGCGTGGGTTTCCTCCGGGTGCTCCGGTTTCCTCCCACAGTCCAAACATGTGCAGGTTAGGTGGATTGGCCATGCTAAATTGCCCATAGTGTTGTGTGGGGTCACTGGGTTATGCAGATAGGGTGGTGTGGGCTTGGGTAGGGTGCATTTCCCAAGCGCCGGTGCAGACTTGATGGGCAGAATGGGCTCCTTCTGCACTGCAAATTCTATGACTATGACAATCTATTCACTTTGGAAGCAGAAACAGGAAGGCAGATTACTACATGACATTTGCAACACATCTGGACATTTATAACGTGGAAAACGGAATGTGCCAGGGAGGCGCAGGGAGCTGCAAACCCTGACACTGTCCCCCTGACACTGTCCCCCTGACACTGTCCCCCTGACACTGTCCCCCTGACACTGTCCCCCTGACACTGTCCCTGACACTGTCCCTGACACTGTCCCCCTGACACTGTCCCCCTGACACTGTCCCCCTGACACTGTCCCTGACACTGTCCCCCTGACACTGTCCCCCTGACACTGTCCCCCTGACACTGTCCCCCTGACACTGTCCCCCTGACACTGTCCCTGACACTGTCCCTGACACTGTCCCCCTGACACTGTCCCCCTGACACTGTCCCTGACACTGTCCCTGACACTGTCCCCCTGACACTGTCCCCCTGACACTGTCCCTGACACTGTCCCCCTGACACTGTCCCTGACACTGTCCCCCTGACACTGTCCCCGTGACACTGTCCCTGACACTGTCCCCCTGACACTGTCCCCCTGACACTGTCCCCTGACACTGTCCCCCTGACACTGTCCCCCTGACACTGTCCCCCTGACACTGTCCCCCTGACACTGTCCCCCTGACACTGTCCCTGACACTGTCCCCCTGACACTGTCCCTGACACTGTCCCCCTGACACTGTCCCTGACACTGTCCCTGACACTGTCCCCCTGACACTGTCCCCCTGACACTGTCCCCCTGACACTGTCCCCCTGACACTGTCCCTGACACTGTCCCTGACACTGCCCCCCTGACACTGTCCCCCTGACACTGTCCCCCTGACACTGTCCCTGACACTGTCCCCCTGACACTGTCCCCCTGACACTGTCCCTGACACTGTCCCCTGACACTGTCCCTGACTCTGTCCCTGACACTGTCCCCTGACACTGTCCCCTGACACTGTCCCCCTGACAGTGTCCCTGACACTGTCCCCCTGACACTGTCCCCCTGACACTGTCCCCCTGACACTGTCCCCCTGACACTGTCCCCCTGACACTGTCCCCCTGACACTGTCCCCCTGACACTGTCCCCTGACACTGTCCCTGACACTGTCCCCTGACACTGTCCCCCTGACACTGTCCCTGACACTGTCCCTGACACTGTCCCCCTGACACTGTCCCCTGACACTGTCCCCCTGACACTGTCCCTGACACTGTCCCCCTGACACTGTCCCTGACACTCTCCCCCTGACACTGTCCCCTGACACTGTCCCTGACACTGTCCCCCTGACACTGTCCCCCTGACACTGTCCCCCTGACACTGTCCCCCTGACACTGTCCCCCTGACACTGTCCCTGACACTGTCCCCCTGACACTGTCCCTGACACTGTCCCCCTGACACTGTCCCCCTGACACTGTTCCCCTGACACTGTCCCCTGACACTGTCCCCTGACACTGTCCCCCTGACACTGTCCCCCTGACACTGTCCCCTGACACTGTCCCCCTGACACTGTCCCTGACACTGTCCCCCTGACACTGTCCCCCTGACACTGTCCCTGACACTGTCCCCCTGACACTGTCCCCCTGACACTGTCCCCCTGACACTGTCCCCCTGACACTGTCCCCTGACACTGTCCCCTGACACTGTCCCCCTGACACTGTCCCCCTGACACTGTCCTGACACTGTCCCTGACACTGTCCCTGACACTGTCCCTGACACTGTCCCCCTGACACTGTCCCCCTGACACTGTCCCCTGACACTGTCCCCCTGACACTGTCCCCCTGACACTGTCCCCCTGACACTGTCCCCCTGACACTGTCCCCCTGACACTGTCCCCCTGACACTGTCCCCCTGACACTGTCCCCTGACACTGTCCCCCTGACACTGTCCCCCTGACACTGTCCCCCTGACACTGTCCCTGACACTGTCCCCCTGACACTGTCCCCCTGACACTGTCCCTGACACTGTCCCCTGACACTGTCCCCCTGACACTGTCCCCCTGACACTGTCCCCCTGACACTGTCCCCCTGACACTGTCCCCCTGACACTGTCCCCCTGACACTGTCCCTGACACTGTCCCCCTGACACTGTCCCCCTGACACTGTCCCTGACACTGTCCCCCTGACACTGTCCCCCTGACACTGTCCCCCTGACACTGTCCCCCTGACACTGTCCCCCTGACACTGTCCCCCTGACACTGTCTCCCTGACACTGTCCCCCTGACACTGTCCCCCTGACACTGTCCCCCTGACACTGTCCCTGACACTGTCCCCCTGACACTGTCCCCCTGACACTGTCCCTGACACTGTCCCTGACACTGTCCCCCTGACACTGTCCCCCTGACACTGTCCCTGACACTGTCCCTGACACTGTCCCCCTGACACTGTCCCCCTGACACTGTCCCCCTGACACTGTCCCCCTGACACTGTCCCCCTGACACTGTCCCTGACACTGTCCCCCTGACACTGTCCCCCTGACACTGTCCCCCTGACACTGTCCCTGACACTGTCCCTGACACTGTCCCCCTGACACTGTCCCCCTGACACTGTCCCCCTGACACTGTCCCCCTGACACTGTCCCCCTGACACTGTCCCTGACACTGTCCCCCTGACACTGTCCCCCTGACACTGTCCCTGACACTGTCCCTGACACTGTCCCTGACACTGTCCCCTGACACTGTCCCCCTGACACTGTCCCCTGACACTGTCCCCCTGACACTGTCCCTGACACTGTCCCCCTGACACTGTCCCCCTGACACTGTCCCCCTGACACTGTCCCCCTGACACTGTCCCTGACACTGTCCCCCTGACACTGTCCCTGACACTGTCCCCCTGACACTGTCCCCCTGACACTGTCCCCCTGACACTGTCCCCCTGACACTGTCCCCCTGACACTGTCCCTGACACTGTCCCCCTGACACTGTCCCCCTGACACTGTCCCTGACACTGTCCCCCTGACACTGTCCCCCTGACACTGTCCCCTGACACTGTCCCCCTGACACTGTCCCCTGACACTGTCCCCCTGACACTGTCCCCTGACACTGTCCCCCTGACACTGTCCCTGACACTGTCCCCTGACACTGTCCCCCTGACACTGTCCCTGACACTGTCCCTGACACTGTCCCCCTGACACTGTCCCCTGACACTGTCCCCCTGACACTGTCCCCCTGACACTGTCCCTGACACTGTCCCCCTGACACTGTCCCCCTGACACTGTCCCCTGACACTGTCCCCCTGACACTGTCCCCCTGACACTGTCCCCTGACACTGTCCCCCTGACACTGTCCCCTGACACTGTCCCTGACACTGTCCCCTGACACTGTCCCCCTGACACTGTCCCCCTGACACTGTCCCTGACACTGTCCCCCTGACACTGTCCCCCTGACACTGTCCCCCTGACACTGTCCCTGACACTGTCCCCCTGACACTGTCCCCCTGACACTGTCCCCTGACACTGTCCCCTGACACTGTCCCCCTGACACTGTCCCTGACACTGTCCCCTGACACTGTCCCCTGACACTGTCCCCTGACACTGTCCCCCTGACACTGTCCCTGACACTGTCCCCTGACACTGTCCCCCTGACACTGTCCCCTGACACTGTCCCCCTGACACTGTCCCCTGACACTGTCCCCCTGACACTGTCCCCCTGACACTGTCCCCCTGACACTGTCCCTGACACTGTCCCCCTGACACTGTCCCCCTGACACTGTCCCCTGACACTGTCCCCCTGACACTGTCCCCCTGACACTGTCCCCCTGACACTGTCCCCTGACACTGTCCCCTGACACTGTCCCCTGACACTGTCCCTGACACTGTCCCCCTGACACTGTCCCCCTGACACTGTCCCCTGACACTGTCCCCCTGACACTGTCCCCCTGACACTGTCCCCCTGACACTGTCCCCCTGACACTGTCCCCTGACACTGTCCCCCTGACACTGTCCCCCTGACACTGTCCCCCTGACACTGTCCCCTGACACTGTCCCTGACACTGTCCCCTGACACTGTCCCCCTGACACTGTCCCCCTGACACTGTCCCCCTGACACTGTCCCCCTGACACTGTCCCCCTGACACTGTCCCCCTGACACTGTCCCCTGACACTGTCCCCCTGACACTGTCCCCCTGACACTGTCCCTGACACTGTCCCCTGACACTGTCCCCTGACACTGTCCCCCTGACACTGTCCCCCTGACACTGTCCCCTGACACTGTCCCCTGACACTGTCCCTGACACTGTCCCCCTGACACTGTCCCCTGACACTGTCCCCTGACACTGTCCCCCTGACACTGTCCCCCTGACACTGTCCCCTGACACTGTCCCCCTGACACTGTCCCCCTGACACTGTCCCCCTGACACTGTCCCCCTGACACTGTCCCCCTGACACTGTCCCCCTGACACTGTCCCCTGACACTGTCCCCTGACACTGTCCCCTGACACTGTCCCTGACACTGTCCCCTGACACTGTCCCCTGACACTGTCCCCTGACACTGTCCCTGACACTGTCCCCCTGACACTGTCCCCTGACACTGTCCCCCTGACACTGTCCCCCTGACACTGTCCCCCTGACACTGTCCCCCTGACACTGTCCCCCTGACACTGTCCCCCTGACACTGTCCCCCTGACACTGTCCCCCTGACACTGTCCCCTGACACTGTCCCCCTGACACTGTCCCTGACACTGTCCCCCTGACACTGTCCCCCTGACACTGTCCCCCTGACACTGTCCCCTGACACTGTCCCCCTGACACTGTCCCCCTGACACTGTCCCCCTGACACTGTCCCCCTGACACTGTCCCCTGACACTGTCCCCCTGACACTGTCCCCCTGACACTGTCCCTGACACTGTCCCCCTGACACTGTCCCCCTGACACTGTCCCCTGACACTGTCCCCCTGACACTGTCCCCCTGACACTGTCCCCCTGACACTGTCCCCCTGACACTGTCCCCCTGACACTGTCCCCCTGACACTGTCCCCTGACACTGTCCCCCTGACACTGTCCCTGACACTGTCCCCCTGACACTGTCCCCTGACACTGTCCCCTGACACTGTCCCCCTGACACTGTCCCCCTGACACTGTCCCCCTGACACTGTCCCCCTGACACTGTCCCCTGACACTGTCCCCCTGACACTGTCCCCTGACACTGTCCCCCTGACACTGTCCCTGACACTGTCCCCCTGACACTGTCCCCCTGACACTGTCCCCTGACACTGTCCCCTGACACTGTCCCCCTGACACTGTCCCCCTGACACTGTCCCCCTGACACTGTCCCCCTGACACTGTCCCCCTGACACTGTCCCCTGACACTGTCCCCCTGACACTGTCCCCCTGACACTGTCCCCTGACACTGTCCCCTGACACTGTCCCCCTGACACTGTCCCCCTGACACTGTCCCCTGACACTGTCCCCCTGACACTGTCCCCCTGACACTGTCCCCTGACACTGTCCCTGACACTGTCCCCCTGACACTGTCCCCCTGACACTGTCCCCCTGACACTGTCCCCCTGACACTGTCCCCCTGACACTGTCCCCCTGACACTGTCCCCTGACACTGTCCCCTGACACTGTCCCCCTGACACTGTCCCCCTGACACTGTCCCCCTGACACTGTCCCCTGACACTGTCCCCTGACACTGTCCCCCTGACACTGTCCCCTGACACTGTCCCCTGACACTGTCCCCCTGACACTGTCCCCTGACACTGTCCCCTGACACTGTCCCCTGACACTGTCCCCTGA
>NC_052151.1:223117292-223119792 GCF_902713615.1 Scyliorhinus canicula
CCCACTCCCACTCTCCCCTCTCCCCCCCACTCCCCCACTCTCCCCTCTCCCCCCCACTCTCCCCTCTCCCCCCCACTCTCCCCTCTCCCCCCACTCTCACCCCCACTCTCCCCCCACTCTCCCCCCCACTCTCCCCTCTCCCCCCACTCTCCCCTCTCCCCCCACTCTCCCCTCTCCCCCCCCCACTCTCCCCCCCCCACTCTCCCCTCTCCCCCCACTCTCCCCTCTCTCCCCCCCCACTCTCCCCTCTCCCCCCACTCTCCCCTCTCCCCCACCCCCCCCCCCTCCGTGTCCCCATCTCCCCCCTTAGCTCCCACTCTGCATAATGAAGTCACGAAGAGTGCCTCACAATGCTAGCCCCTCCCAGCCCCCTCCTCCCCCAGTTGAATTCTGGCCATGGATTTTGCAGCGCGGGGCTGGTTCTGTCGGATATCCATTGGCTCCCGGAGTTTACCTGCTACGTCTATTCTCAGGTGCTCGCTGGGTTCGGAGATGCGTATCGTCCCCAGCCACCAGAACGTATACCAACACATGTAATTGCCGGTGTTGCTGCTATTCAGGTTGTTGATGCTGAACTGCACGGTGTAGCCCCTCTGCGATGCTGCGTGGGCAAGCATAAGCCCTCCCCCACCCGTCCTTTGGAAGTGGAAGGTGCTCCCAGGAAAGGCAGGTGTAGCCCGGCAGGTTACCTGGAGAAACTGCTGGAATCGGACTGAGGGACGGGCCAGCGTCACGATGGGCTTCGGAGGTCTGTCTGTGAAGGGGGAGGGTCAGGGAGGGGGCAAGAACAGGAAATATCAGCAGAAACACATTCCATCTCTCTCCATATACACGTTGCTCCAATCGCGAGGCCCACCTTCATACCTCCCCCCTCCCCCAGGTACAGGACAGGCAGAAAGAGGTCACCATGGGCGACATATGGAGACAGGGGCAATGAGCCACATGTTCGCCCGAGAGGTTGTTGGGAAGGCACACGGAGGAGGAGCAGATGTTTGCGGCAACATTTCCAATACTTTAGATCGTAACACCATATCAATTACATTGTCAAGGTAACAGTTCATGTCAACAGTAAGATATCTTACAGCACCAAGTTAAAGTCCAATTACTGTTTCAAATCACTAGCTTTCGGAGCACTGCTCCTTCCTCAGGTGAATGAAGAGGTGGATTCCATAAACACATATATCGACAAAGTCAAAGATGCAAGACAATACTTTGAATACCAGGCTTTGCAGGTAATTAAGTCCTCACAGAGCCAGATGGAGCAACTGGAGTGAAGTATAATCACCTTGGATTTCATGATGCATTACATTCATCCCCCACCATCTAGCCTGGGCTTGCGAAATCCACCAACTTTCCTGGCTGGAGACAATTCACCCCTCTTTAACCTGTGATTATTCCTCTCTCCTGCCCCACCGCCTGGACCTGTAAATACTTAATTACCTGCAAAGCCTCGCATTCAAAGTATCGTATTTCATCTTTGACTTTGTCTATATATATGTTTCTGGAACCCACCTCTTCATTCACCTGAGGAAGGAGCTGCACTCCGAAAGCTAGTGTTTGAAACAATCCTGTTAGACTTTAATCTGGTGTTGTGAGACATCTTACGGTGACCACTCCATTCCAACGTCGGCATCTCCACATCCTGGTTAATATCAATGACATTGCTATGGTTCAGAGGCATGGATGATGGGTATTAATTATCTTCGGCATAAATTGGGCATGGTGGGTACTTCGCAGCCATGGAACCAGGGTCTCTGGGTTCATGACCGTCTCCTGGAGTTGATGGGAGAGAGGAAAGTGTGTTGCTGCCCAGGCTGAAGGTCATACCAGTCTCCCAGGGGCAGGAGGAGATCCCAGCTGGTGTGTCAGCCGATACCCCGTGTACAGAGAGTTGGAGGATTGTCCACACTTCAGAATCATTAGTCACCCGGTAAGGAAGGGGGAAGATCTCAGGGTGGGTTTGCCCCACATGCTGAGCGAAGGCGGTGATCAACAGTTCCAAGTCAAGGGCAACCAATGTGCTCTCCATTCCCTAATAGTCAAAGAGTATTAATCGGGGCTCGCTGGGAGTGGGGGAGGGGAGCTATGAGGTAGAACAAATCAATATAGATGGTGACGGTTTCAATCCTGGTTCGGGAATACCGCTCCTGCCGGTCCCAATCCGGGATCGGGAACACCAATCATGCCCGTCTCAATCTGGGCTGGGAATACCAATCATGCCAGTCCCAATCTGGCCTGGGAATACCGATGATGCCGGTCCCAATTCGGGTCCAGTAATACCGATCGTGCCAGTCTCAATCTGGGCTGCGAATACCGATCATGCCAGTCCCAATCAGGGTTCGGGAATATCGATGGTGCCGGCTCCAATTCGGGTTCGGGAATACGGATCGTGCCAGTCTCAATCTGGGCTGGGAATACCGATTATCCCGGTCCCAATCCGGGTTCGGGAATACCGATGGTGCCGGTCCCAATTCAGGATTAGGAATACCGATTGTGCCGG